>NC_092377.1:129443342-129590842 GCF_030028105.1 Mobula birostris | reverse complement strand
ACAAATAATAATAATAATAGACAAATACCGAATAGTGTACACAGCCTCTCCTTGTAACTCAGGAGCCCGAGTCCAGACGACATCCTGCAAAATCTTTTGTGCACGCTTTCTAGTTTAGTAACGCACTTCCTGTAACAGGCGATCAAAAACAGTATTACGCCTTTTAACTAATGTTTGTTATGTCTGTAATGAACTGTGTCGCTATGGCAGAGAAAGGTCATTTTTCATGTCATTTATCCCTTGATTATCTGCGACAGTGACAAAAAAACTTGAATATGAATTTCATCTTGTGGGTCGGGGTGAGGGTGTCACTGGGATGTACAGTAGCGGAGGGAACATCGCTGGGATCCCTGGCTTCCCGCGGGGACTTGGTCCAGAAGGAAATGTGAGCCGAAGTCAGTCAGGGCACTGGAGTTGCGATGTCATGGTCCCATAATTGTCCTGTACTCTTTCTTGTAGATGCTGCCTGGCCTGCAGAGTTCCTCCAGGATTGTGTGTGTGTTGTTGGGGTGTAGTGATATAAGACGCTGATGAGGATATAAGAAAGATGTTATTAATCAAAATCAGAATCCAAATCAGGTTTATTATTACTGACAGATGTCATGTTGATTTGTGGCAGCAGAACAATGCAAGGCATAAATAATTACTAAGTTACAGTAAAACAATCTTAAAAATAAATACTTAGCGCGAACGGGGGATAACGGGGCACTGCTAATGGGTTCATGGAGCGTTCAGAGATCTGATAGCAGAGGGGAAGAAGCTGTTCCTAATCATTGAGTGTGGGTGTTCAGGCTCCTGTACCTCCTCCCCGACGGCAGCAATGAAAAGGTGGCCTGCCCGGATGCTGGCGGTCCTGAATGATGCCTGTCGCCTTCTTGAGTCTTTTGAAGAGGTCTTCGATGTTGGTGGGTGTGAGAAAGGGCGGGGGGAGTTGCGCCCCTGATGGAGCTGGCGGAGTCGACAACCCTCAGCAGCCTCCTGCAATCCTGTGCATTGGAGCCCCCGCACAGAGCTGCGAAACAACCGCTCAGAGTGGCCCGACAGAGGTATTTGTACAAAATCACGAGGGGAACAGACAGGGAGAAAACACGAAGTATTTTTCCCCATCGGTCTTAAGTTGAAGATCAGATGTAAAAGAAACATCGGGATTCAAGATTGTTTATTGTCATACTTCGGGACACGAGTGGAAAGAAACACAGAATCTTAGAAAGCCTACAGCACAACACGGGCCCTTCGGCCCACAAATCTGTGCCGAACATGTCCCTACCTTAGAAATTACTAGGGTTACCCATAGCCCTCTATTTTTCTAAGCTCCATGTACCTATCCAATAGTCTCTTAAAAGACCCTATCGTATCCGCCTCCACCACCGTTGCCGGCAGCCCATTCCACGCACTCCCAACTCTGAAAGGAGAACGAAATGATCGTTACTCCGGATTAAACGCAGCATTTTAAAAAAAATACACACAATATGTATGAAGAACAATCAGAGGACAACTTCTTCACGCAGGGGGTGGTGCTAATTTGAATGAGCTGCTAGAAGTAGTGGTTGAAGCTGGCACATTCACAGCATTTCAAAGGTAGACACTGTACACGGCAGAAGAGATCTAGAGGGCTGTGGACCAAACATGGATGGACGAAACTAGCTCACCGGGCAACATAGTCGGCATTGGAATTGGAATTGGCTTATTATTGTCACACGTACCAAGGTACAGTGAAAAGTTTTGACTTTGCACACTATTAATACAGATTAGATCATTACACAGTGTATTGAGGTAAAACAAGGTGAAACAATAACAGCATGCAGAATAAAGTGTAGCAGTTACAGAGAAAGTGCAGCGCAGGTAGACAATAAGGTCATAACGGGGTAAATTGGAAGTAAAGAGCACAACTTGCGGCGCTGCTTCAGCTTCTAGAGATTGGAAAATCGCCGGAAAGATTGAAAAGATTATTAGTAGTAACTCTCAGAGACGGAGAGTTTGGATTTAAAAGCTTAATACCATTATAGTAGAGGTAATGAGTGGATTTGCACGGAGCGGCTTGCAGAAATTTGCCACGATCCGGTGCCGGAAGTCACGGACAAGTCGGACCGGAAGGCTTGCTTCCATGCTGTATGCGAAACAGAGAGGTTCAAGTGTACCAGACCACAGCCCCCTCGCCATTGTCAACCTGCCGCTCTTGTAGTTGTTGCTGTGCCAGACGCTCGGCATCACCCTCTATTGGGCGGCAGCAGTACTGCAAGAGCCCAATTTCAACCATCAAGATCACATCATTATTAATGGCAATCTCCCTGCCGCGGCCTCCCAAGTTCTCGTCCGCATATCTTCAACCTTGTGAGAGTCTCTGCCGCCACCATCTCCTCGGAGTCAATTGCAGGTGAGTTTATAGTCCTATACTGACGGCACATCGATGCAATCACAAGAAAGAAAGGCGTGCCAGAATCTTTACTTGAGAGGTGAAAGAGTTTGGGCTTGTTGACAAACTTCGACGGCTATATTATTGAAAGTGTCCTGATTGGTTTGATAGGGCAATTCGAAAGGGTAGGGATCTAACACGCTGCAGAGAGCAGTGGACTCCCAGCATCGGCACAGGAGGTACTGCCCCAAGAAGGCAACATCAATCATCAAAGATCCCACCACCCGGGCCATGCCATCTCGCAACTACCATCGAGCAGGTGGTACAGAAACCTGAAGCCCCACACCGCTGGCACAACCCTAATCACTGCCTCAGTATAACACCACTGTGACCACTTTGCACTAAACGAACCTTCATTTTTGTTCTAATTGCGTTCCTTCATGTAAAAGTTGAGTGTCATTCGTGTTTAATTAATATTATGCGTGTGGATGTCGCGTATCTGATGTGTGCCTGCGTCGCAGCTGCCGGAAGGGTTTTCGTTGCCGCTGCGCACACATGGACTTGTGCGTCAAACAATAAACGGCTTTGACTACGGTAAGGCGCGGTGACTGACGTTCCTTGCTCTCGTAAAGCTCACAGCGTGAAATGACAATAACAGCTACCACAATAAAAACAGGAAAGAGTGTGAAACAGTGGAAGGGCGCAAAGATCACAATGCAACCTGTAATAGTGAAAAACGAAATGTTAAAGTGACAATAAAAGAATAACCTAGAGAGGTGTGGTTACATCCGAGAACCTGGTCCCTTCGGTGGGAAGGGCATGTGAAAGAAGTGATAGGTCCGGGAAACTGATAGCAATGGTGTAGAAGCTACCCTTCAGCCTGGTGATGCATGCTTTGGTTCATATGTGCAGTATCTTTTGTCCGAGGGGAAGGGGTGGGGGAGTGGAGAAGACAGAATGTCCGGGGTGGGAGGGGTCTTTGATTGCATTGGCTGCTTTCCCGAGGCCGCGGGAAGTCTAAGACAGAATCCACGGAGGGTTGTCTGAGTTCCGTGATGTGCTGAGCAGTGTCCACAACTCTCTGCAGTTTCTTGCAGAGAAGTTGCCATGCCAAGCCGTCATACGTCCAGACAGGGTGCATTGATACAAGAGAAGAATTTCTGCTGGGGAAGTAGAGGTGTTGGTGAGCTTTCTTGGCCGTTGCCTCTCCGTGGTTGGACCAGGTCAGGCAGCCCCATCGGGAAGCGGGGGGAGGGTGAAATGGGGTAATGGGTTTAGGAGTCAGATAGCAGCGGGGAAGAAGCCGTTCTTGAGTCTCGATGCCCGGGCTTTCGAGCTCTCGTGTCTTTTCCCAGAAGTATTGGAGAGAAAAGGAAGTTGGACCAATGTGGCAGGCAACCTTTGCGATATTGTCAGCCTTCTTGAAGAAACGTATTGTGAGTGTGTACAGGACGGAAGGAGGTGAGAAGACGGTGGTGGACTGGGCCGTATTTCTTCGAGTTCCGTCCGTCCAGAGCAGAGCGGCTGGCATTCCAGACCGTGATGTAACCGGAGGATACTTTCTACAGAGCTTCAGTAGAGGTTGGAGGGAAAGTCTGTTCTCGAGCCATCTTTAACCCTTGACCTTCAGGTTTTACATAACTTTATCATGGAGAAAGATTTCTTCATAAAAAAAATAGACATAACGGCCAAGAAACCCCATCAACAGCGCCTACAGTTCCTCAAAAGGCTAAGGAAATTCGACATGTCCTTGCCGACCCTGGCTATTGTTTACCAATCCACCATAGAAAGCATCTTGTCCAGATCCATCACAGCTGTTCTGCCCGTGACCGTAAGAAACTGCAGTGAGTTGTGGAACACAGCTCAGCTTATTACAGAAACCAGCCCCTCCACCACGGGCTCTGTCTACATTTCTCACTTCTCAATAAAGCAGCCAACATAGTCAAAGACCCCACCCGTCCCAGACATTCTCTCTTCTCTCCCTCCTATCGGGCAGAAGATACAAAAGCCTGAAAGCACGTACCAACAGGCTCAGGGACAGCTTGTATCCTCCTGTTACAAGACTATTGAATGGTCCCCTAATACGATAAATTGGACTCGTGACCTCACAATCTACTTCATTATGGCGCTTGCACCTTAATATCTACCTGCACTGCACGTCTCAGTAGCTGTAACACCGATTCTGCATTGTTGTTGTTTTACCTTGTTCTACCTCAATACACAGCGTAATGATCTGATCTGCATGAACAGTATGCAAGGCAAACTTTTCACAGCATGCTAGTGCATGTGATAAAAATAAACCAATTCCATTTCCAAAAACTGCTTCTTCTATTTCTCCAGCATTTTGTGTGTGTTGCTCAAGATTTCCAGCATCTGCAGAATCTCTTGTGTCTCCTCTGTTATCTCTCTCTCCCTTTCACGCTGTCTTCTGTACCACACATCCATGGACGTTAAAGGGTCTGTATATCTCACCAGATAGCCCTGTTCTCCCCCTGCCTCGCACCAGCTTGCATGGCATACTCATCCCGCACCTTTCCTGTATCTTTCCCCTCTTTGGGAAGCTCCTGTTGGAAACGGATCATGGCAAGTTATCCTGGAGAAATGTTCTCTCCCTCTCCATATCCCGCACAGCACAATAAAGTAACGGTTAGTGGAACGCTCTTACGGTACCAGCGACCCGGGTTCAATTCCTGGCGCTGCCTGTAAACAGTTTGTACCTTCTCCCCGTGATCGCGTTAGTTTCCCCCGGGTGCTCCCGTTCCCTCCCAGGACCCAAATGAATGGTTAATTGGTCACAAGGATGACGCAAAAGGGCCTGTGACCGTTTTGCATCTAAGTTAAAAAAAATAAAACTTCTCTCTCCTCATTCCCTGACTGAATCCCTCTGTTCTTCCATCCTCTCTTCCCCCCCATCCTGTCCCCGTGAAGTTCTTCCACCCCAATCCTCTCCACCCGATGTCCTTCTTACCCACCCACCCCACTCTGAGAAGCATCCAGAGAGAGCCCGACCGGACCCACTCCAGGTCTTGGAATCCCCCTACCCCACACCCCCCAGAGACGCGTCCAGAGCCTAGAATGAGGACTCGGTACACGGGCTAAATGGTTCACAGATCACCCTGATGATTTAGGTCAACAATAACGCTCCAAGCACACACATACACAAGTGTACAAAGACATGCACAAACGCACACACAGACGCTCATGGAGTCATCCGTCACAGAAATGGGCCCTTCAGCTCAATTGGTCCTCATCCAAGCTAGTCCCATTTGCCCACGTTTGGCCTACATCCCTCTAAACCTTTCCTATATATGTTCCTGTCAAAGTGTCTTTTAGATGTTGTTAATGTAGCCCGCCTCAACCTCTTCCTCTGGCAGTTCGTTGCACATACGTCTCACCCTCTCTGTTAAAATTTTGCTTCCCCCCCCCAGGTCCTATTAAATCTCGCCCCTCTCAACATTAACTTGTTCCCTTTAGTTCTTGACTCACAAATCTGGGGAAAGATTGCACACGTTCATTCTATCTATGCCCTTCCTGATTTATGCACTGCTATAAAATCAATGCCGCCCCCAGTCTCCTGTGCTCCAGGGACTAAAGTCCCAACCCGCCCAACCTCCTTCCAGACTGCCTTCTCTCTCACTGTCTCTCTCACACACTTGGTCAGCATGGATGAGTGGGGTCGAAGGACCTGTTTCTGTTCCTGACTCTATGGGCACAGATGAGGCCCTTTGGATCACAATCTCCATACTGACCATCAAGTCCCAAGCTTCACCAATCCCATTCACCAGCACTCAGTTCGTACCCTCATCTATTCCTCGGGCATTCAAGTGCTCATCGGATATTTCAGTGAGAGTTTCTGCCCTCACCACTCCGTCAGACAGTGTGATTCCGGATTCCAATCCCCTCCTGGGGAAAAAGATCCCCATCGGATCCCTTCCAAGCCTCCTCATGCTCAATGGAAGCCTCTGGCCTGTAGTGTTTGGTAGATCTGTTGTGGAGAAACAATTCTTCCTACCTCCCCTAGGTATTCCTCTCTATAATTCTGCCCACCTCTATTGCCCTATCCCCTCAGTTCTAGGGAAAACAGATGCCACCTCCCCCACCTTTCTTCGTCCCAGACAATGTCCTGGAGTATCTTCTCTGCATCCTCTCCAGTGAAGTCACCTCCTTCCTCCAATGTGGTGACCGAAAATGCAGTCTGTACCCTACAATCACACCAATGCCTGATATAGTTGCGCCACAACCTCCCCACGATGTATATATATTCAATGCCACTGCCTATGGCCCATTGTTCCCCATGTTCCTGTCAACTCTCCCCACATTCTACCACTCAGTCACACAATCCGATAGTTAGGACCAACCCACACCTCTTTTGTTTTGGGTTGTAGGAGGAAATTGGAATTCGCAGAAGAAACCCATGTGGTCCACTGGTCCACCCACAGACACACACACACACACACACACACATACACACCCACACACACACACACACACACACACACACATACACAGGCACCCACACCCACACAGACACACACACACAAAATCCTCCCCATCATACACATTCTTGCCTTCTCTCTCTCTCCTCACATACTCTAACTACCTATATATTTTCAACTCTCTCTCCACGCCTCCCTCACTCTAACTATATAAATGTCAAAATCTAAACATCTTGCTCTCTTTATCCATCGACACCTCGCTCTCTCTCTCTAATCCCCATCGGTCTCTCTCTATCTTTCTTTCATCCATCTCTCCCGCCCTCCTTCTTCCGACTCCCCAACTCTTTCTTCCCTCCATCTCACTTACTCACTCTTTCCCACTCTCTATTCTTCTGTCTTCCGCCTACTCGAGCCCTCTCTCTCCCACTCAAATTATCTTTCCCCAAACCTCTCTTTCGGACCCTCCCCACCCCGCACACCTCCCCCGCCCGATTCCACTCTGTCTTCACCTTTTGCGACTGCGTCGAGTCTCTCTGTGCTCTGAGAAGCGTACAGAGGGAGCAGGGCCCGAGAGTTCTCTGCTCCTTCGCCCGCCGCTGCTGCGAGGCCTTCCGATATCAACAGGAACGAGACACCCTGACAAGCTCTCTGCCCCGCCCTTGTCGAAGGCCGCACTCTCAGAGAAATCTGGCACACAGGCCGCGCCCTGCAAAACCACACACTTCCAATCCTCCTGTTCCTCGTTCCCCTCCCGTGCCTCACTCACAGCGCCCCCATCCCTCCCTCCCTGCTCGCTTCTCACCTCGTTGTCCCCTGACCCGACGTTCTCACTTTGTCTGTTACACTCCGATCACTGACAAACAATACACGCTAACCCTCCCACCGCCTACTCTCTCTCACTCTCTCACTCCGTATACAGTATATTGTCTGTGAGTCTCCCAACCAATCTCTTTGACACTCTGAATCTACCTCTTTTCCTGATATCTACTAATCATCTACTAAACTTCCAATTCCAAGTAGTCACATCCCCCCAATTCTCTATTGGTCTATCTACCTATCTCTCTCTTTACCTCCTCTACCTATTTCTCTAATGTTTTATCTCCCTACTCCTCCTCTTCATCCTCCTGCCACTTTCTCTCTCATCTCTTCTCTCCAATAGAATCTAGCTCCTTCTCTCCACTCCCTCTAACTGTCCCTCCTCTCCCACCCTCCCCTCTTGCATTTGATCCCTCTTTTGATTTAAACTGCAATTTTATCTCTCCCCCCACCGTACTCTCAGCACTCCGTCTCTCCAGCCTTCCACTCTCCCTCCTTTTCCTTCTCTTCACCCATCTCGCCCTCCTCATATCTCTCGTGTTACCTTGCCGCGCTCTTTCTCCTTCCATCTCTCCCTCGTCTTCTGTCTCTCCTTTTCTCCCTCTTCTCTCGCATTATCCCCGAACCCTCCCCTTTCTCAGTCGCACATTACCCAAACCTCTGCTCTCCCTCCCTCACACTCTCCCACTATCTCTCCCGTCCTCCCATCTCTCCCTGCCTCTACATTCCCCCACCCCCTCCTCCCACTCGATACCTCACCCTTCCCTTCCTTCTTACCTTTCTCACGTTACCCCGACTCCTCGCTGTCCCTCTCTCCAACTCTCATTCCCTCCCTCCCGTCTTCTCCATCCCTCACAGTTTCACTCCCTTATCCTCAATTCCTCTCTCCCCTTTCTCTCACCACTCTCAGTACTCTTAACTCACTCCCCTCTCTCGTACCTCTCTCCCATTACCCCGACCCCACGCTGTCCCTCCGTCCATCTCTCTCTCTCCCTCCTTCTGACACTCTCTCCGCATCCCGACCCCTCGCTGTCCCCCTCTCACTCTCCCTCCCATCTCTTACGTTACACTTAATCTCCTCTCTCCATTGCACCCTCTCTCACTCCCCGCTCCTACCCACCCTCCCCTTTCTCTCTCTCACCAACTTTCACACACACACAGACACAAAAACCCCTCACCTCTTCTGAGAGGACTCCAGCAACCTCAGGCGTGCACCAATAGAAAACGAGCGCGCACCAAGCGCTGACTTCACTGCTCGGCGTGTCATCCGGGCGTGACCAGGGCCGAGAGCTCAGCAATGCTCCCCACCCTGGCCGGTGCCTAAGCGTGGGTCCCGAACCTCTTTGACAGCCCAAAATAAAGACGGGGGGTTGCCAACTCCACTCTACAATGGATTGCACCATTAAGGTAAGACGAGCGTCATTTCTTGGGGGAGACAGCGTCCCCGCAAACGCCCGCAACTCCTGCGCATTTTGGAGCATCTGTATTCCGCCCTCGCCGCGCTCCCCGATACTGTTTTGAACGTACTTCTTTCCTTCCCGTTGGCGGTTGGAAAGACTGCGCTCTAATAACCACTAAAGACAACACAACGCACACGCACAGACACCAAGGCAGTGTCCGGTTTAACGCGCTTCGCAAGACTTGCGCGCAAAAGCGGTCGGGGGGAGGGGGTGATTTGTCTCGTCGGGGACGCAGGGCGGCTGAAGTTGACCCCCTCTTTTCCCCCCACTCCCAAGCACAGAGGATTGGAGGTGAAAAAGTGGAGGGGGTAACTTGATTACTTTTGACAGACCACATCTTGCAGACTGGAACGGCCGCGGCGCAGATGTTTGTAGGAAAGAGCGCGTAAAGACACCCACAGCTCAGGACTAACTCCGGCACACCGACAAGGTGCCGAATTCGCTGGCAAGAGTGCTGATTAACTCATCGGCAATTAATTACTGGTCGTTTTCGTTTCGGGGGAGGGGGATAAGGAAAGTTGAAAATATTCACTGCGATGGTGAAGGAAATTCGGGCGAGGCTAAACAAAAAATGCATTCTAACACAGTCAGTGCAGACTAGGGTACTTCTAACGAAGACCCCCCGTTTCTTTCTATCTCTGTTTCTTTTTTCTAGCTGGGGCCTGGTTATTTAAAGCATAATTTACATTAGTGGAGTGGGTTTCGTCAGGTGCCTTATCTTTCAGAATACAGATTTCCGGCCGCAATAATCCGGTTTCCTGGACCCAGTTTCCTGACTGCGCGGCTATGCAAAGAGACACAGAGAGGGAGAGAGCGAGAGAGACAGAGAGAGATGTTTTGCAACAAGAATTGGAAGTCTCAACACGCTGCAAAAGCAGCAGGTCCCAATTTGGATCTGTTCTGCAATGCGCCCCTCTCCAT
Source organism: Mobula birostris (assembly GCF_030028105.1). Lineage (NCBI taxonomy): Eukaryota > Metazoa > Chordata > Chondrichthyes > Myliobatiformes > Myliobatidae > Mobula > Mobula birostris. Next base: position 129,580,856 of record NC_092377.1, on the reverse strand, counting down.
CTCTCGCTCTCTCTCTCTCTCTTTCTCTCTCTTTACGCTTTAATTGCAAGTCAGGTCCATCGGCGTCTGCAAAGACCGAGAAGCGGGCTTGTCTAAGTCGGAGCTCCTGTGTGTGAGAAGAGCTGGTGTAAAGTTTTCAGTGATCTCTCTTGAACAAAGCAAAACCGCAAGACGAGAGAGAAAAAAACTGCAGTAACAGTTGGTTTGAGCAGCAACGACCTCTGCAAACTGCAACTTAATTGGAGCCGCAAACTTCTCCTTTTTGTAGACGCCAGCTGCCCAGCAAGCACATTGCAAAAAAATATATAAATATACACAATTTATAATTCATTAAGTAATAAATCCCAGAGGCATACTTTTCCAACAAAAAAAAAGGCAGCAACAAGTATTAGCAAAGACGACAGAGAGGGGCTGAAATTTGCACTAAGTTTGGCGGTTTCCGATGCTTCTGACTTACAGCGCTGGTTTGCAACGCAGCTCGTCACCAGTAAGATAGGAAGAGGCCGGTTTCAGTCCTGGTGGGGGGAGCGGCGGAGGTGAAGGGTCACCCCAGTACAATGCAGCAGAGAGGGGAAGCTTGGCTGTGACACATATCCTCAACGGAGAAACAAAAACACAGATAAACAAGGCACTAAGACTTATTCCAAAGCTAGTGGGGTTAGAGATTTTGCAATGATTCAATGGGTTGGAGCGGCGAGCGAGAGCAGGTGTGACGCACTGTCTGTACGCGACGCTTCAGTCCCCTTTGGGACTCCAGCAATCCGTTATTTACTCTAAGGCAAACTTTTTTAATTCGCTGTTGTGTTACTTCCGCGGGTTGAAATGAATTGTTCATCTGGTGAGACAGGTCCTGTTGTGCGTTGTCCCGTCACACACTCCCAAACTCAGACACAGACTGAAGCTCCCTTCTCACCGTCCCAGTACACACTGCTGGGGTCAGACACAGAGCAAACCCTCCACACTGTCCCATCACACACTCCTGGGGTCAGACACAGAGTGAGGCTCCTTCCACACTGTCCCATCACACACTCCCAAGCTCAGACACAGACTGAAGCTCCCTTCTCACCGTCCCAGTACACACTCCTGGGGTCAGACATAGAGTGAGGCTCCTTCCACACTGTCCCATCACACACTCCCAATGTCAGATGCAGAGTGAGGCTCAGACTGGGTATTTCACCCACCCAATAAAGCCCACCTCAGTCTGCTCAAGGTCCAAACATGGACTCCTTTCGGTCTCTGTAGTTACAAAAAGGGATAGGGGGTAGGGACTGGCTGGGAGGCAGTGAGTGAAATATCAAACACATTACCTGCAGTCAGAAGTGGTATATAGACCAAACTCTAGCCTGAAGATTGGCAGTTAGCCATGACTGACTTATTTTCCCTCAGTCTCATATTTCTTCCCAATGATGACCTTACCAATCAAGAGTCTATCCAATTCCACCTTAACTATACCCAATGACTTGACCTTCACAGCCACCTGTAATGAATTCCACAGACTCACCACCCTCTGGCTAAAGAAATTCCTCCTTATCTTTGTTCCAAGGTACATCCTTGTATCTTGAAACTGTGCCCTCTGGTGTCAGACATTCCCACTATTGGGAACATCCTCACCATCTCCATTCTATTAAGCCTTTTAACCTACTCCAAGATCAGTCTACCATCTCCTTTCCTACACAGCCCATAACCTGCCAATTGTTCTTTCATCCGTGTGTCTACATAAGAGTTTTTTAAATATCCCCTGTTGTATCGGCCTCTATCACCACCCCTGGTAGAGCACCCACCACTCTCTGTGTTTAAAAAAACTTACCTCTAACATCTCCTCTAAACTTTCTTCCACAGACCTTAAAAAGATGTTTTTCAGTACTGGCTGTCCACTCTATCTACCCTCCTTATCATCTCATACAACTCTATCAAATCACCTCTTTCCCCCTTCACTCCAAAGAGAGAAGCCCCAGCTCACTCAACCTTTCCTCAAAAGACATGCTCCCTAATCCAGGCAGCTTTCTGGTAAATCTCTGCACCCTCTCTGAACCTTCCACATCCTTCCTATAATGACATGACCAGAACTGAACACAATATTCCAAGTGTGGTCTAACCAGAACTTTGCTGAGTTGCAAAATTATCCCATGGCTCTTGAACTCAATCCCCCAATGCACTATCAACCTTCTTAACAACCAATTAATGAGGCCAATGCACCATACCCTTCTTAACCACCCTATCAAATTACATTGCAACTTCGAGGGAATGAGACTCCTAGATTCTCCTGTTCCTCTACACTGGTAAAATAGCAAATTTAAGAACAAAAAAATTATTGCCTTCAAAGTTCAAAGTAAATTTATTGTCAAAGTACATCTCACTATATACAACCCTGAGATTTGTTTCGTTATGGCCATTCTTATTAAATATAAAGAAACAAAAAAAGGCAAAATAATAATAATAAACAAATAAGCAACAGATATGGAGAACATGAGATGCAGAGTCCTGAAAGTGAGTCTGTAAGCTATCAGCAACACATACAAAATGCTGGAGGAACTCAGCAGGCTGGGTTGTGGGAACTGTTCAATGTTGGGGTGAGTGGCAGTATCCCTTCTGGTTCAACCAACTGATGTTTGAGGGGTAATAACTGTTCCTGAGCCTGGTGGTGCAAGTCCTGAGGCTCCTGTACCTCTTTCCCAATGGCAACAATGAGAAGAGAGCATGACCTGGATGCTTGGGGTCCTTGATGATGGATGCCACTTTCCTGTGACAATACTTCATGTAGATGTTCTCAACGGTGGGGAGGACTTTTCCTGTGATGAACAGAGCCGTATCCACTACCTTTTGCAGGTTTTTCCATTCAAGGGCATTGGTGTTTCCATACCAGGTCATGATGCAATCAGTCAAAATATTCTCCACCACACATCCATAGACATTTCTCAAAGTTTTAGATGGCATGTCTAATCTTTGCAAACTTCTAAGAAAGCAGAGGTACTGACGTGCTTTCTTCATAATAGAACTTATGCGCTGGACCCTGGAGCTCTGAAATAATAGCAATGAGGAATTTAAAGTTGCTGACCCTCTCTATCTCTAAACCAGCGCACCCCAGATGGGAACTATCTCATTGACTTGCAGTTTGCTCCTCCTATAGCCTTGTAATCTACTCTGTGATTTAGCCTACCCCATTTTATCCCATATAGAATGAGGGTGAGGCAGGCAATTGGACACAAAATTGGCTTGGTGGGAGGAAACATAGAGCGGTAGTGGAGGGTTGTATTTTCAGATTGGAGGCCTGTGACTAGTGGTATGCTGCAGGGATCAGTGTTAGATCCCATGTTGTTTGTCACCTTTATTAACGATCTGGATGACAAACTTGTTGACATGGTTAGTAAGATTGCAGATCACAACAAAATTGGTGTGGTGTGGTGGAGGTGAAGAAGATTGTCTAAAGTTACAGCAGGTTCCAGATCATCTGGGGGAGCATGCCAAGATGTGGCAGGTGGAGTGTGAGATGTTTCACTTTGTAAAGTTATAAACTAGGCGTGATTTATACAGTGTTTGGCAGGGCCCTGGGAACAGAGAGACCTTGGAGTACAAACAGACAGGGCAGTTGAGAAGGCATTTGGCACGCTGGACTTCATCCGATAAGTCACTGAGTACAGGATTTGGGATGTCACGTTACAGCTGAACAAGTCGTTGGTGAGACCATACTTTACCCTTAACCATAAGGCTCTTGAACCAGTAGTGATAACATCACTCAATTTCACTCAACCATCACTGAAAGGTTCCCACAACCTATGTACTCACTGACAAAGACTTTTCATCTAATGCATTCTTATTGCTTTTTTTTTCTTTTGTATTTGCACAGTTTGTGGTCTTCATCCACAATGTTTGTTCGTTTGTCCTTTTTTGGTGTGGTCTTTCATTGATTCTGTTATGCTTCTTGGATTTACTGACTATGCTCATAAGAAAATTAATCTCAGGGTTGTATATGGTGGCATATATGTAATTTCATAATAAACTTACTTTGAAGTTTAAATATTGTGTGCGGTTCTGGTCACCCAGCTATAGGGAGGATGTCATGAAGCTGGAGAGGGGGCAGGAAAGATTCACGAGGATGTTACCGGGACTGGAGGGCTTGAGTTATAAGGAGAGACTGGACAGGCTGGGACTGTTCCCTGGAGTGAAGATGACCTTTTAAAGGTTTATTAAACCATGTGGGGCATATGAAGGGTGGATGGTCACAGTCTTTTTCCACGGTTAGGTGAGTATAACACGAAGGAGCTAGGCTTTAAGGTAAGAGGGGAGAGATTTAAGAGGAACCTGAGAGGGAAATATTTCAGCCAGAGGGTGGTCCATATAGGGAATGAGATGCTGGAAGAAGCAGTTGAGACAGGTACACTAACAACATTTAAAAGACAATTGGACAGCTACATGGACAAGAAAGGCAGAAGGATATTGACCAAACGTGGGCAAATGGGACTGGCTGACATGAAAGCCTTAGGTAGCATGGATGAATGGGTACAAAGGCCTGTTTCTGTGCTCATGGAGTCATGCGTTATACAGCTGGCCCTTCATCCCACTGTATTCCTGCAAGGGCGCGTACACCCAGCACTTGGTCCGTCCCCATATCTGCCATTCAAGTTTTCATTCAGATACTTTGTCAGTGTGGTGAGAGCCTCTGCCTCCCCGACACAGGCAGTGTGTTCTCAGATTCCAACTACCCTCACCCCCATTTGGGTAGAAATTCCTCTTCCAGACCTCCTCCTTCTCACCCTTAAACTACGCCCTGTACATCTATTGTGGGGGAAAGTTTCCTACTGTCTACCCGATCTATCCCCCTCATAATTCTGTCCACCATGACCGGATACTCCCTCAGCACCCAGCGAGAATAGACCCAGTCTCTCTGGTCACCTCTCATCATTTTAGCAGGCAATGTCCTGAAGAATCTCCTCTGCACCCTCTCCAGTGCCGTCACCTCCTTCCTATAGTGTGGTTACCAGTACTGCATGCCATACAGACCACAGTACCTCAGTGGTCTGACCAATGGTTTATCACAGCCTCCATGTGATATATATTCCATTGCCCTTTCTTCCCTGTGACCCATTTCTCCCCATCTTCCTGTCAAATCCCCACATTCTACTACTTACTCACACACAAAATTAGTCAAGACCAGCCACATGTCTTTTTTAGGATGTGGCAGAAAACCGTTAGTCCCGGAGAAACCCTTGTGGTGAATTGGAGAACATGCAGATGCACACACACACACGGAGCAGTCGGGATTGAACCTGGATTTGTTGGGATGTGAGACAGCTGATCTACTCACTGCATGACCCAGCTGCAATTGGAACTGGTTCCCAACCATAGAATGGATGAAAAGCTGGCTGGAGATTCACCCACATTCCCATCTCTCTCCTCCTTGGAATTGGTCAATACCTCTCACCTCGAAATGTATTCACGGGGCAGCTGCAGAGCATCAACTAAAGGAGGTCAGTAATAAATAATAGGGCAAATATGAACCTCCCCTCACTCTCTGACTGTCTGTCTGTCTCTCTTTCTCTCTCCCTCTCTCTCTCCTCTCTCTTCCCTCCTTCCCTTCTCTCCCTGCCTCTTTTCCTCCTCACCCCTCACTCCCTGTCCCCCTCACTTTTTCTTTCTTCTTATTCACTCTCTTATTTCTTTCTCTCTCCCCCACTTTCTCCTCTCCCTTTCTCTCCCTCTCTCTGTCTAGTCCCTCTCACTTCTCTCCTACTATTTTACTCTATTTTTCTCACCACCATCTTCCTCTCTCCCTTTTTCTCTTCCTCACTCTCTTACTCTCTACTTCCCTACTCCATCTCTCTTCCCTCATTTGTCTCTCTGCCCCACTCATTCTCCCACTCCCTTCTTTCTTCCCTTCCTCTCTATAGCTCTCTCTATTGCCTCGTGTTCTCTCCCCTCTCTTTATCTCTCTCAGTCACTCCACCTTCCCACTCTCTCTAGCTCCTTTCTCTCTCTTCTTCCCTCCCTCTTTCTCTTTCTCTCTCATACTAGTTACCCACTCGCTATGTCTCTGTCCAAGTTAATATGCAAAAATATCTGAAACATATTGAAGTTATTTCATATGCACATTTGCAAACTACTGACACCATTTTTAGTTTAGTGAAGGACAAAGTGATTTTCTTCCTCCCCCTCCTGCAAATTAAGCCTCACCAACATCTTATATAATTTCAAAATAACATCCCAGCTCCTGTACTCAATAATTTCATTTTTACAGGCCAATGTGCCAAAAGCTGTCTTTATGACCCTATCTACCTATGGTGCCACTTTGAAGGAATTATGGACCTGTATTCCCAGATCCCTCTGTTCAACCACATTCATTAATGCCTTGTTGTTCACCGTTCCCTGATTCGTACTCCCAAAGTGTAACAACTCTCACTTGACTGCATTCAATTCCATCTGCCATTTTTCTGCCTAATTTCCAGCTGCAAGATTTAATGGCCTCCCTCACTATCTAATATGCCGCCCACCCCTCCCCCCATCTTGGTATCATCTGCTGATCTAGGTTACCACATTAACATCCAGATTGTTGGTATAGATAACAAACAACAATGGACCCAGCACCAATCCCTGCAAGCACACCACTAATTGCAGGCCTCCAGTCAAAGAGGCAATCATCTGCCTACCAGTACCACACTGGCTCGGGAGCCTGATGGGTGTAGGGTAATAAGTCTTTCTGAAGCTGGTGGTGTGGTCCTGAGGCTCCTGTACTTCCTACCCAATCACAGCAGTAGAGAAGAAAGCGTGTCCTGGATGGTGGGGGTCTTTGACAGTGGATGCTGCTTTCTTGTGCCATTGCACCTTGTAGGTGTGCTCAGTTGGTGGGAATGGCTTTTCCTGTGGTGCACTTGGCTGCATCCACCACTTTCTGTAGGCATTTACATTCCTGGGCTTTGGTGTTTCCATACCAGGCCATGATGCAACCAGTTAGAATATTCTCTATTGTGCATCCACAGAAGTCTGTCCTCTGTGGCTCAATTGGTCCCCTTTGTATGTTTGAATTCTCCTCCATAGGGTCAGTATTTAGGAATATGGTCAGCATTTAATACCCATCCATGCATGCCCTTGAGAAGGTAAGCGATGGGAAGGCATAGATGACCAATTTGGATATTGTTTTTCAACAGGAGCTGACCACCTAGTATAGGTCTGAAGTCACATATACAGCCTGTAATTATGCTCCTCTACCCATACATGTGGAGATGGAATTATAAAAGATGTTAATTTATTTAAAGGGACCTAGGAGTACAGGTACACATTTCCCTGAAAGTGGCGTCACAAATAAGGCAATAAGACATAGGAGCAGAACTAGGCCATATGCCCCATTGAGTCTGCTCTGCCATTCAATCATGGCTGACCCTTTCTTTCTGTCTCCTCCTCAACCACAGTTCCCAGCCTTCTGCCTGTAACCTTTGATGCCATGTCCAATCTAGAACCTATCATCCTCTGTCTTAAATACACCCAACAATCTGGCCTCCACAGGTGCATGTGGCAACAAATTCCACAAGTTCACCACCCTTTGGCTAAAGAAATTTATCCGCATCTCTGTTTTGAAAGGGTGCCCCTCTATCATGAGGCTGTGCCCTCTTGTCCTAAACTCACCCACCATGAGAAACATCCTTTCCACATCTACTCTGTGTAGGCCTTTCAACATACAAAAGCTTTCAATGAGATCCCTCCTCATCCTTCTGCATACCAGCAAGTACAGACCCAGAGCCATCAAATGCATGGTAACCCTTTCATTCCTGGAATCATCCTTGTGAACCTCCTCTGGACCATTTCCAATGCCAGCACATCTTTTCTAAGATGAGGGACCCAAAACTGTTCACAATACTCAAGTCGAGGCCTCACCAGTGCCTTATAAAGCCTCAGCATCACATCCCTGCTCTTGTATTCTAGACTTCTCAAAATGAATGCTAACATGGCTTTTGCCTTCCTCACTACCGACTCGATCTGCAAGTTAACATTAAGGGTGTTCTGCACAAGGACTCTCAAGTCCCTCTGCATCTCAGATTCCTGTATTTTCTCCCTATTTAGAAAATAGTCTGCATATTTATTTCTACTACCAAAGTGTATGACCATGCATTTTCCAACATTGTATTTCATTTGCCACTTTCTTGCCCATTCTCATAATCTAAGTCCTTCTCCATCCTACCTGTTTCCTCAACACTACCTGCCCTTCCACCAATCTTTGTATCACCTGCAAACCTGGCAACAAAACCATCTATTCCTTCATCTAAATCATTTATGTACAGAATAAAAAGAAGTGGTCCCAACACCGACCCCTGCAGAACACCACTAGACAGGGACACCAAATAGACAGGGCAGTGAGAAAAATGATGGCCCTCATCAGTCAGGACACTGAGTACAGGAGCTGAGATGCTAGGTTACAGCTGCACCAAGAGTATTGTTCTCAGTTGTGGACACTTTGTGATGAGGAAAGAAGGTTTTTGGCTGGGAAGAGTGTAGAGGAGATTTGCAAAGATGTTGTCGGGACTCGAGGGAATGAGTTACAGTGAGAGATTGGGCAGGCTGAGACTTTATTCCTTGCAACGCAAGAGACTCAGAGGTGAATTTATAGAGGTATGTAAAATGACGCTCAATGTGCACAGTTTTTTTTTTCCCAGGGTTCATGAATCAAGAAGTTTCACACAAGGGAGATGTGAGATGGGAGCTTCCCAGCTCCACACCCATTCTGTTACCCCACCCCCACCCCCGCCACTCCAACCCTGCAGAGAATAGCACCAGGGGTCCCAGTCTGAGAGAGAGGGAGGGGATGGCCGTTCAGGGTAGAGATCAGGGTGAAATCTTCACCACCACCGGTGGCTGAGTCTCCAAGTTCATTCTTTATGGGATGGGGCAGCAGGGATGATTTGCTGTTGACATTATCTGGTTCCGAAAGAGTGAATTTAGAGAGAGCGATAGAAATTCAGAGAGAGGTAGAGAGAGCAAGAGAGTGAAAAGAAGCAAAAGAGGGATAGGTGGAGTGACAGAGAAGGGGAGAGAGATAGAGGGTCAGGGAAGGATAGACATAAAGAGGAGAGGTATCTCTTGCAGGATTGCCATGGGAATAAATTGTTGATGATTTAATCTGGTTGATAAGACCATGAGAGGGTGGGGGGAGAGAGAGAGAGGGAGGGATGAAGGGAGGGGAGGGGGGAATAGGGAGAGAGGGAGAGGCAGTCAGAGACATAGAGGGGGTTGGAGAGAGTGAGATAGAGACAGAGAGAGAGGGAGAGACAGAGAGAGAGAAAGAGATAGAGATGCAGAAATGGGGAAAGACAGAGAGAGAGAGGGAGAGACAGAGAGAGAAAGAGATAGAGATGCAGAGATGGGGAAAGACAGGGAGAAAAAATAGAAAGAAATAGAGGGACAGAGAAACAAAGGGTTATTGAAATGTAGGGCTATGGGATGTGCTGAGCAGTCAGAGTGGGCAACTGGAGAGAGACACACTCAAACAAAACACAGGCATCATTAAGAAACTGGCCGGTTGTAATCCAGGCAGAGTAGAATGAGTTGCGAGACACAAGAGACGGCAGATGCTGGAATCTGGAGTAATAAACAACCTATGATACCATAAGAGATAGGAAAAGAATTAGGCCATTCAGTCCATTAAGTCTGCTCCACCATTTCATCTTGGCTGCTCCATTTTTCTTTTTAACACCATTCTCCTGCCTTCTCCCCATAACCTTTCATACCCTGACTCGTCAAGAACCTATCAGCCCCCACCTAAAATGCACCCAGTGACCTGGCGTCCACACTCGCTGTGGCAATGAGTTCCACAGATTCACCACCCCCTGGCTGAGAAATATCTTCTCATCTCCATTCTAAATGGATGTCCCTTTATTCTGAGGCTGTGCCCTTTAGTCCTAGACTCCCTCACTATAGGAAACATTGTCTCCACATCCTGTCTATCGAGACCTTTCAGCATTCAGTAAGATCCCCTCTTATTCTTCTAAATTCTAGCAAGTAAAGGCTCTAATGCTTGTCATACAATAACCCTTTCATTCCTAGAATCATCCTCTGAACCCTCTCCAATGACAGCACATCCCTTCCTCAGTAAGGACACAAAACTGCTCACAAGTATGGCCTCACCAGTGTCTCAGTATCGCGTCCTTGCTTTTATATTCTAGTCCTCTCAAAATGAATTGCACTTGCCTTCCTCACCACCAGCTCAACCTGCAGGTTTATCTTCAGGGAATCCTGTGCAAGGGCTCCCAAGGCCCGTTGCACCTCAGACCCCTGAATCTTCTGCTTGTTTAGAAAATAGTCTACACCTTTGTTCCTTCTAGCAAAGTGAATGACCCTACACTTCCGTACACTGTATTCCATTTGCCACTTCTTTGCCCGTTCTCCTAATCTATCTAAGTTCTTCTGTAGCCTCCCTGCTTCTTCAGTTCCTCAGAACATCTACAATCTCCCCAGCCATCTTTTTCAGAACTCTGCGGTATAGTCCAACCGGTCCAGGTGACTTATCCTCCTTCAGACCTTCCCAAGCGCTTTCTCCTTAGTAATGACAACTTCACTCACTTCTGTCCCCTGCCGCTCTGATATTTGTATATTTGTGCACTTATAATGCTACTCTGACAGTGTAATTTCCTTCAGGATCAATTAAGTATTAATAAATAAATAAAGGATCAATAAATAAAGTATCTAGAACTTCCGGCCTACTACTAGTATTTTCCACAGTGAAGATGGATTCAAAATACTTAGTTCATCTGCCATTTCTTTGCCTCCCGTTACTACCTCTCTAGCATCATTTTCCAGAGGTTTTTTATCTACCCTCATCTCTCTTTTATTCTTTATATATCTGAAAAAAATTTTTGGTGTCCTCTTTAATATTATTTGCTAAGCTACGATCATATTTCATCTTTTCCCTCCTTATGGTTTTTTTAGTTGCCTTCTAAAGATAAAATATGACAGTAAGGAGAGAAAAGATGAAATTGGTTTTTAGAAGCTTCCCAATCCGACAACATTCCACTAGATTTTGCTCTATTATATGCCCTTTCTTTTGTTTTTATGCTGTCCTTGCCTTCACTTGTCAGCCACGATTGTGTCACGACCCTACACTTCCATACACTATATTCCATTTGCCACTTCTTTGCCCATTCTCCTATTCTGTCTAAGTTCTTCCGCAACCTCCCTGCTTCCTCAGACCCTCCACTTCTCCTCGTTTCATCTGCAAGCTTGGCCACAAAGCCATCAATTCCGTCATCCAAGTCATTGATATATAGCGTAAAAAAAAAGTGGTCCCAACAGCAACCGTTGTGGAACACCAGCAGCCAACCAGAAGAAACTCCCTTTATTCCCACTCTTTGCCTCCTGCCAATCAGCCAACTCTCTATCCATGCTAGTATCTTACCTGTAATAACATGGGCTCTTATCTTGTTAAGCAGCCTTATCTACATCAATCATAATATTGCCCTTTTGACAGGAGCTTTTTTTCTCTTGGTGTAATTGGTAGCCCACATTCTGGCTACTGTTCAGAGGCCTGTACATAACTCCCATCAGGAGCTTTTTACCCTCGCAATTTCTTAACTCCACAGTCAAGATTCTACATCTTCCAATCCTTTGTCACCTCTTTCTAAGGAATTGATTTCTTTTTTTTACCAACAGAATCATAAGAACATAAGAAACAGGTGCAGGAGTAGGCCATCTGGCCCATCAAGCCTATTCTGCTATTCAATAAGATCATGCAGAGTCACCCCATCCTGTCTACCTACCCGCCCTTTTGATATAATGTGTATCCTTGGATGTCAATTCAGTGATGCCCACAACATCATACCTACCAATCTCTAACTGCGCGACAAGATCACCTACTTTATTCCATATACTGCATGCATTCAAATGTAACACCTTCGGTCCTATATTCGTCACCCTTTTTGATTCTGTCACCATGTTACTTTGCAATTCATCCCAACATCAGTAATTTTGCCCTGTCCTCTGCCTGTCCTTCCTGACAGTCTCACTGTACATTTCATCCAGTTGTATACCAACTGCCCCATCCTCAGCTCTATCATGCTAGCTCCCGTCCTCTGCCAGTTTAGTTTAAACCCTCCCCAACACATCTAGCAAGTCAGGATATTGGCTCCCCTTGGGTCAGGTGTAACCTGTCCCTTTTATACAGGTCATTGGTTCCCCAGAAGAGATCCCGATGATCCAGAAATCTGAACCCCTGCCCCCTGCACCAGATCCTCAGCCACACACTTACCTGCCAACTCATCCTATTCTTACCCCCACTGGCATGTGACACAGGCAGTCTTCTGGAGGTTACCTCCTGGAGGTCCTGCCTTTCAGCTTTCTACCCAACTCCCTAAACTCTCTCTTCAGGACCTCCTCCCTTTTTCTACCTATGGCATTGGTAGCGATATGTACCAAGACTTCTGGCTGTTCGTCCTCCCCCTTTGCAATGCTGTGGACCCAACCCAAGACGGCCCCGACCATGGCACCTGGGAGGCAACATACCATTTGGGAGTCTCTATCGCCACTACAGAATCTTATGTGTACTCATTTAACTATGGAATCGCTATTGCAGACTTCTCCTTCCCCCTTCCCTTCTGAGCCACAGTGCCAGAGACCTGGTCGATGCAGGTTCCCCTGCTAGGTCATCCCCCTCAACAGTATCCAAAGGGGTATACTTATGACTGAGGGGTTACACTGTACTGTCAGCCCATTTCCTTTCCCTCTCCTGAAAGTCACCCAGGTACCTGCCTCCTGTAACTTAGGGCTGACTACCCTCGGTAGCTCCCGTCGATCACCTCCACAGTTTCCACTCCGACCCAAAATCATTGAACTGCAGCTTCAGTTCCTCAATGCTTTCTCTGAGGAGCTGCAGCTTGGTGCATCTGCTGCAGATGTGGTTCTCTCCAGAAGGATGGGGGTCACCCGGAGTTCTCTCATCTCACACAAAGGTTACATCTCAAATCCTACAGCTATTCTCACTGCACGAACAGACGAAGAATACAGAAGATGAAACTTACCTCTCCCAAGCCTGTTGAGCCAAAGCCTCCCCATTGTAACACTGGCCCACTCACACAGTGGCCGCTCTGCTTGTCCCTAACTTATTTTTATTTGCCCTTGCTAATGAATCACGATTCAGTGGGCCGCTGGAAAAAGCCAGGAGCCCATGAATGCTCCTCTTTAAATCTTTCACTCCCAACCTATTCGTAGTCTCCTCTCTTGATTCAGTTAGGCTGCCAGGAAAAGCCAAAAGCCCACAAGCATTCCTTTTTAAGTCTCTCACCCCGACTTGTTTGAGGCCACCTCCCTCAATTTGATTGGGTCGCTGGAAAAAAAAGGATTAAAGGAATGGTGCCTCAAGCAGCATCTGCGGAGGCAAAGGTTAGCACGTCAGGTCGCAACTTCACTCAGAGGACTGAGAGTGTGGGGAATGGAGGGGAGAGATAGAAAGGAGAGGGATGAGGCAAGGGCTGGGAACCAGGGGAGGAGGGAGATAGAGCAGAGGTGATGGAGTGGGAGGGGTGGAGATGGGAGACCAGGGCAAGTGGGCAAGAGGCAGAGACAGATATTGTAAACTAAAGGTGGAAAATGATGGAGGAGGAAGAGACACACTGGGAAGTTGTAAGTGAGGATTTTGCAGGAACTCGAGGCCCTGAGTTATAGGGAGAGTCTGGGCAGACTAGGATCTTATACCTTGGAGCATAGCAGAATGAGTGGTGACCTGATTCTAGTGTTTAAAATTATGTAGTTGACTAAGGGGTGAATTTATAGATGTGCACGAAATCTCAAGGGACAGAGACAGGGACAGTAGTCTCAGTCTTTATCCACAGAGTTGCAGATTCAAGCACTGGAGGACATAAGTTTATGCTGAGAAGAGAGAGATTTAATAGGAGCCTGAGGGTCAATGTTTCCACCCAGAAAGTGGTACATATATAGAACGAGCTGCCAGAGGAAGTGGTTGAGACAAGTTCATTAACAACATTTAGAAGACATTTGGATAGGTACATGGTTAAGAAAACCCATTTGTCAGACTCTTGTACATTAATGATGAACTCTTGCCATTACAAACTGCCCTTCAACCTTATTGTTTACCTGCACTGCACTTTCTCTGTAACTGTAACACTTTATTCTGTATTCTGCTATTGATTTTTCTTGTACTACCTCCACAAAAAGTACTTGCGTTTTAAAATCATCTTCATGTATGGCATGCAAAATAAAGTTTTTAACTGTATCTTGGAAAATCTGACAACACTAAGGTGGGCCTATTCCAAGGTGGGCCAAAGGTGGAGAAATAGGACTAGCTTAAATGGACCTCTTAGTTGATATTGGCACTATGCACTTGCATACTGTTCATACAGATCAGATCTACATGAACACAGTGCATTGAGGTAGAACAAGATAAAACAATAACAATTCAGAATAAAGTGTAACGGTGCAGGAGAAAGTGCAATGCAGGTAGACAATAAGGTGCAAGATCATAACAAGGTAGATTATAAGAGTCCATCTTATTGTACTAGGTAACCATTCAATAGTCTTATAACTGTGGGATACAAGCTGCTTTGAACCTAGTGGTACATGCTTTCATACATTTGTATCTTCTGTCTGATGGGAGAGGAGGTAAGAGCCAATGTCTGGGCTGGGTGGGGTTTTTGATTACGATGGCTTCTTTACTGAGGCAGTGAGAAGCGTAGACAGAGTTCATGGAGGGGAGGCTGGTTTCCGAGATGTGCCGAGTTTCATGTGGTCACGGGCAGAACAATTACTCTACCAAGCTGTGATGCATCCAGGCAGGATCCTTTCTCTGGCTTATTGATAAAAAAAAAAGTGGTGAGGATTGATGGGAAAATGTTAAATTTCTTTAGAATACTGAGAAAATTGCATTGTTTAAGAAGCAGTTGGATAGGTACATGGGGGGGTGGGTGGGGGTGGGAAGTTGCAAGGCTTGGAGGGATATGGGCTGAATACTGAAAACTAGGACCAGCTGGATCAGCAGGGACTGGTTAGGCCAAAGAGGTTACATCCATGCCATATTGGTCGATGGCTCTCTGGCTCAAAATCTCTGCCCAAGAGGGCTTTAGAGCTTTGCTCCTTCAGACCGGAACTGATAAGTTTGATTTCTCTGGATATTAGGGGAAATTGAGGGATATAAGGTTAGTCATAGAGTCATAGAGGCACTACAGCACAGAAAAAAGGCCATTCGGCCCATCTAGACCTTGCTGAACATTTACTTATTCATTCATTCATGAGATACAGTGTGGTACAGGCCCTTCTGGTTCTCCGAGCCATGCCGTCCAACAATCCACTGTTTTAGCCTTAGCCTATTCATGGAACAGTCTAACCAGTCAGTCAGCAGACTGTTGGAGGTCACCCATGCATACACAGGAGGGAACATACAAATAGATGATGCCAGAACTGAACCATGAACTCCAATGCCCTGAGATGTAATAGCGTCACAGTAACCGCTGCGTTGCCATGGCACCCCAAGTAGCATATCCTACGTAGTCCCATCGACACACGCCTGGACCGTAGACATCCATACCCCTCCCATCCATGTACTCATCCAAACTTCACATAAAGGTAGCAACCTAACCCACATTACCACTTCTGCTGTTCAAAGTTCACAGTAGAGTTTATTTTCGGAGTACATATCTGTCACCACATACAAACCTGAGATTCTTTTTCTGTGGGCATACTTAGTAAATCTACAGAACAGTAACTGTAAAGGAACAGATAATATTAGATAGCAATAAATAATGACTGTGAAGTAACAACATAACAATAAAATCCATCAACAATATAACAAAGTCTTTAAACAAGTATAGCTATCCCCTTTTGTTCATTAAAGTCAAAGGCCTTATGGTTGAGGGGTAGTAACTGTTCTTGAACCTGGTGGTGCGAGTCCTGAGGCTCTTGTACCTTCTACCTGATGGCAGCAGTGAGAAAAGAGCCTGGGTGGTGAGGATCTTTGATGATGGATGGTGCTTTTCTACGGCAATGTTTCATGTAGATGTGCTCAATGGTTAGGAGTGTTTTACCTGTGATGTGCTGGGCCAAATCCATTACCTTTTGTAAGATTTTCCACACAAAGGCATTGGTGTTCTCCTTCCAGTCCGTAATGCAGCCAGTCAACACACCTTCCACCACATATCTATAGAGGTTTGCCAAAGTTTTTGATAACATGCCGAGCCTCCACAGACTCCTGAGGAAGTAGAGGCACTGTCATGCTTTCTTCACAATAATATTTATATGATGGGTCCAAGACAGGTCCTCTGAGATAATGACACCCGGGAATTTAAAGTTACTGACCCTCTCCTCCTCTGATCCTCCAATGAGGACTGGTTCATGGACCTCTGGTTTCCCTCTCCTGAAGTCTACTATCAGTTGAGATATTGAGTGAGAGATTGTTCTTATTACACCACTCAGCCAAGTTTTCAGTCTCCCTTCTGCCACAGCTCTTTCCACACTCAGTACAATAAGATGCTGCTGCTCCAGTAGGTTACTGAATACAACGAGGGAGTGAATGTTTCGATGTGCTCTGTGGATCAAACAGCCCCTGAGGAGGGAAGGGAATTGTCCACTGTTCAATTCAGGACCCCGAACAATCCCTCCTCTCCCCCCACAGATGGGGCTCAACTGCCTGAGGATATTCACTTACCGTGGCGTTTGGGCGCAATGGTAACGGAACGGTTAGCGCAATGCTTTTACAGCTCAGGGCGTTTAGAGGTTCATTTCCGGAGTATGAGCATTTTCTCCATGGACTGGGTAGGTTTCCTCCGAGTGATCCGGTTTCCTCCCACAATCCAAAGACGTACCAGTTAGTCGATTAAATGGCCATTGTAAATTGTCCTGTGATTACGCTAGGATTAAATCAGCGGGTTGCTGGGCATTGGGCCAGAAGGGCCTATTCCACACTGTATCTCAAAATAAATAAATATTTCTGAATGAGAATCAGGTTTACTATAACTAATATGCTTCATGAAATTTGTTGTTTTGTGGCAGTAGTACAGTGCAAGAAATTGAAAATTACTGTAGGTTACAATTAGAAAGTAAAATAAATGCTAAGTGTATAAGATGATGAGAGGTGGAGACAGAGTGGAGAGCCATCACCTCTTTCCCAGGGTGGAAACGGTTTTGCACAAAAGGGCGGAATATTAAGGTGATCAGAAGGAAGTATAGGAGGGATGTCAGAGGCAGGTTCTTTACACAGAGAGTGATAGCGCTGGTATGTGTTGGCGCATGGCCAAGTGGTTAAGGCATTCGTCTAGTGATCTGAAGGTCGCTAGATTGAGCCTTGGCTGAGGCAGTGTGTGTGTGTCCTCGAGCAAGGCACTTAACCACACATTGCTCTGTGAGGACACCAGTGCCTAATGCCCTTCCCTCGGACAACATCGCTGGTGCGGAGAGGGGAGACTTGCAGCTTGGGCAACTGCCGGTCTTCCATACAACCTTGCCCAGGCCTGCGCCCTGGAAACCTTCCAAGGCGCAAATCCATGGTCTCACGAGACTAACGGATGCCTATATAAAGATAGTGCCTGGAATGTGCTGCCAGGCGTGGTGCTTGAGGAGGGTGCAGGGGCATCTCATATAGACACGTGGGTGAATGGAAGCTGCGTCAGAGGGAAGGGCTGAAGGGCCTTTAGTGTGCTGTACTGTTCTACATAATAAATAAATTTTGCAAAAGAGGAATAGCGAGTTTCATGGACTGTTCAGTAGAAACCTAGTAATGGAGGGGAAGAGGATGTTCCTGAAATGTTGGGTGTGGGACTTCGGGCTCCTGTCCCTCCTCCCTGGTGGTGGTGTTTGTTTATTTAGTTATACAGCACGAAGTTCGTCCTTTCAGCCCTTCGAGCCACCTCGCCCCAGCAACCCCGCAAGCCCGATTAACTCTGACCTAATCACGGGACAATTTTCAGCAACCAATTGACAGCATTGTACTAACTGCTACACCTCCATGGCGAGTGCTCCCATTGATCACGAAGGAGGGTGAATATATTACTAATATTTAATTAGAATTAGTATTTCAATTTAATACTAGAGGGTTGCCGAGACTGAGGGGAGACCTGATAGAAGTTTATAAAATTATGAGAGGCATAGATAGACAACTAGTTCCCAGGGTCAAAAGGCATGCATTTAAGGTGAGCAAAGTTCAAAGGAGATATGCAGGGCAATGTCTTTCACACAGAGAGTGCTGGTTGGCTGGAATGCGCTGGCGATGGAGGCAGGTACAATAGAGGTGTTTAAGAGGCTCTCATGAATGGAGGGATATGGATATTGTGCAGGCAGGAGGAATTAGTTTAGCTAAACATTTTATTAGTGCAGCACAACATGGCAGTCTGAAGGGCACGTTCCTGTTCCACACTGTTCTGTGATCTCATTTGCCACTTGGCCTGTCGTTCCCGCTCTCCCACTCATCCAGACCTTGGCTCATTCCTCAAGTAATTTCCCTGTCCTCTCCCCATCCCCCTCGATCCCCTTCACATCTGCCCACCACTGTTCTGAATGAACTTCCAGGGGGAGAGAATCCTAGAGATCTCCCGTCTACTGGAAGGCAAATTTCCTGCCCAGCTCTGTCTTAGACTCCCCTACCCTGGGAAAAAAGGACCGTAATTATTCACCTTCATGGTTTTATAAACCTCTTACTCCTCAGCCTCCTTCGCTCCAAGGGAAACAGTTCCAGCCTGTCCCTATAGCATGAATCAACGACTGAGGGGTCTCAGTGGTTCTGGAGAGGGTGTACCAGCCTGTGGGAGAATCGGGTTCTGGGATCACTGTTTAAAAACAAAGAATGAAAAATAACTGACCATTTAAGAGAGAGTTGAGAGCATGAGAAAAGTGGACCAATAGAGAGATTAAAAGAGGGAGCGAGAGAGGGGCAAAATGCTTGACAGAGGGAGAGAGGAAATCAAGAGAGAGAGGGGTAAGAGGGGAGAGAGAGTGAGGTGGAAAGAGAGGGAGACAGACTGACAGAAAGGGAGACAGAGAGAGGGAGTGTAAGGGAGAGTCATTGCAAGGGAAAGAGTAGGAATGAAAGGATGAGAGAGGAAATTAAGAGAAGAGTGGAAAAAGGATGAGAGAGAGTGACTGAGATGGAGAAAGTGAAAGACGGGGAAAAAGAGTGACTGAGAAAGAAGGAGGGGTTATAAAGAGAGAAAGAGAGAGAGAACTGAGAGGGAGAGAGTGAAAGGAGAGTAATTGAGAGTGTGAGTGAGAGTGAAAGGATGAAAGAACATAAGGAGACGGAGGGGGTGAGAGAGTGTGAGAAGTGATTGCGAGACGGAGAAATTGAGAGAGACAGGGAGAGCGTGAAAGAGAGTGATTAAGAGAGTGAGTGGGGATTGAGAGAGGGGGGAGTGTAATTGAGAGAAGGAGAGTATGGGGAAGAGAGAAAGTTGAAGAGATTGAATGAGAGAGGGAGAGATTAAGAGGAGATGAAGAGAAGGGGAGAGAGGGGAGAGTAAAAACGAGAGTGATTGAGAGAGGAAGAGGAGGATGACAGAGAAGGAGGGAGGAGAGAGAGGGGAAGTTAATGAAAAGGGGCAGGGAAGAGAGTGAGACAGACACAGAGGGAGAGAGGCCTGATGCCTAATTAATCTAGTCTCTTCCACCTACACAATCTCCATATCTGTTCTGCACATCTAAGAACCCCATTCTCAGAATCAGCTCCATTACCACTGTCTTGTGGCAGTAGCAGTACGGTGCAAGAAAACAATCATTATAAGCTGCAAAAGAAATAAATGGTGCCAAAGGTGGAAAACAAGATAGAGTTCTTCGGTTAATGAACTGATTATAAATCTGAGGTCGGGGTTTGGGGAAGGTTTGAGAGGCATCTGGATAGGTACATGGAGAGTTCGGGGGAGATTCAGAGGCATTTGGATAGGTACATGGAGAGCTCGGGGGGAGGTTTGAGAGGAATTTGGATAGGTACGTGGAGAGTTCGGGGGTTTGAGAGGCATTTGGATAGGTACATGGAGAGTTCGGGGGAGATTCAGAGGCATTTGGATAGGTACATGGAGAGCTCGGGGGGAGGTTTGAGAGGAATTTGGATAGGTACGTGGAGAGTTCGGGGGTTTGAGAGGCATTTGGATAGGTACATGGAGAGTTCAGGGGGTTTGAGAGGCATTTGGATAGGTACATGGAGAGTTCAGGGGGTTTGAGAGGCATTTGGATAGGTACATGGAGACTTCGGGGTGGAGGGTTGGGAGGAATTTCGATAGGTACATGGAGAGTTCGAGTGGGTGAGGGGCATTTGGATAGGTACAGGGAGAGATCAGGGGAGGTTTGAGAAGCATTTGGATAGGTACATGGAGAGTTCGGGGGGGTTGAGAGGCATTTGAATAGGTACATGGAGAGTTCGGGGGGTTTGAGAGGCATTTGGATAGGTACAGGGAGACTTCAGGAGGGGTCGTTTGAGAGGCATTTGAATAGGTACATGGAGAGTTCAGGGGGTTTGAGAGGCATTTGGATAGGTACATGGAGAGTACGGGGGGTTTGAGAGGCATTTGGATAGGTACATGGAGTGTTCAGGGGGTTTGAGAGGCATTTGGATAGGTACATGGTGAGCTCGGGGGGAGGTTTGAGAGGCATTTGGATAGGTACATGGAGAGTTCGGGGGTTTGAGAGGCATTTGGATAGGTACAGGGAGAGTTCGGGGGGGTTTGAGAGGCATTTGGATAGGTACATGGGGAGTTCGGGGATTTTGAGAGGCATTTGGATAGGTACATGAAGAGTTCGGGGGAGTTTGAGAGGCATTTGGATAGGTACATGGAGTGTTCGGGGGGGTTGAGAGGCATTTGGATAGGTACATGGAGAGTTCGGGGGAGGTTTCAGAGGCATTTGGATAGGTACATGGAGACTTCGGGGTGGAGGGTTGGGAGGAATTTCGATAGGTACATGGAGAGTTCGAGTGGGTGAGGGGCATTTGGATAGGTACAGGGAGAGATCAGGGGAGGTTTGAGAAGCATTTGGATAGGTACATGGAGAGCTCGGGGGGAGGTTTGAGAGGAATTTGGATAGGTACGTGGAGAGTTCGGGGGTTTGAGAGGCATTTGGATAGGTACATGGAGAGTTCAGGGGGTTTGAGAGGCATTTGGATGGGTACATGGAGAGTTCAGGGGGTTTGAGAGGCATTTGGATAGGTACATGGAGACTTCGGGGTGGAGGGTTGGGAGGAATTTCGATAGGTACATGGAGAGTTCGAGTGGGTGAGGGGCATTTGGATAGGTACAGGGAGAGATCAGGGGAGGTTTGAGAAGCATTTGGATAGGTACATGGAGAGTTCGGGGGGGGTTGAGAGGCATTTGAATAGGTACATGGAGAGTTCGGGGGGTTTGAGAGGCATTTGGATAGGTACAGGGAGACTTCAGGAGGGGTCGTTTGAGAGGCATTTGAATAGGTACATGGAGAGTTCAGGGGGTTTGAGAGGCATTTGGATAGGTACATGGAGAGTACGGGGGGTTTGAGAGGCATTTGGATAGGTACATGGAGTGTTCAGGGGGTTTGAGAGGCATTTGGATAGGTACATGGTGAGCTCGGGGGGAGGTTTGAGAGGCATTTGGATAGGTACATGGAGAGTTCGGGGGTTTGAGAGGCATTTGGATAGGTACAGGGAGAGTTCGGTGGGGTTTGAGAGGCATTTGGATAGGTACATGGGGAGTTCGGGGGTTTTGAGAGGCATTTGGGTAGGTACATGAAGAGTTCGGGGGAGTTTGAGAGGCATTTGGATAGGTACATGGAGTGTTCGGGGGGGTTGAGAGGCATTTGGATAGGTACATGGAGAGTTCGGGGGAGGTTTCAGAGGCATTTGGATAGGTACATGGAGAGTTCGGGGGGGTTGAGAGGCATTTGGATAGGTACATGGAGAGTTCGGGGGGTTTGAGAGGCATTTGGATAAGTACATGGGGAGTTCGGGCGGAGGTTTGAGAGGCATTTCGATAGGTACATGGAGAGTTCGGGGGGAGGTTTGAGAGGCACTTCGATAGGTACATGGGGAGTTCGGGGGGGTTGAAAGGCATTTGGATAGGTACATGGGGAGTTCGGGGGGATTGAAAGGCATTTGGATAGGTACATGGAGAGTTCGGGGGTTTGAGAGGCATTTGGATAGGTACATGGAGAGTTTGGGGCTTTGAGAGGCATTTGGATAGGTACATGGAGAGTTCGGGGGGCTTTGAGAGGCACTTGCATCGGTACATGGAGACCTCAGGAGGGGTCGTTTGAGAGGCATTTGAATAGGTACATGGAGAGTTCGGGGGGGTTTGAGAGGCATTTGGATAGGTACATGGAGAGTTCGGGGGGTTTGAGAGGCATTTGGATAGGTACATGGAGAGTTCGGGGGGAGGTTTGAGAGGCACTTCGATAGGTACATGGGGAGTTCGGGGGGGTTGAAAGGCATTTGGATAGGTACATGGAGAGTTCGGGGGGCTTTGAGAGGCACTTGCATCGGTACATGGATAGTTCAGGGGTTTGAGAGGCATTTGGATAGGTACATGGAGAGTTTGGCGGTTTGAGAGGCATTTGGATAGGTACATGGAGAGTTCGGGGGGTTTGAGAGGCATTTGGATAGGTACATGGAGACCTCAGGAGGGGTCGTTTGAGAGGCATTTGAATAGGTACATGGAGAGTTCGGGGGGTTTGAGAGGCATTTGGATAGGTACATGGTGAGTTCGGGGGGTTTGAGAGGCATTTGGATAGGTACATGGAGAGTTCGGGGGTTTGAGAGGCATTTGGATAGGCACATGGAGAGTTCGAGTGGGTGAGAGGCATTTGGATAGGTACAGGGAGAGTTCGGGGGGGGTTGAGAGGCATTTCGATAGGTACATGGAGAGTTCGGGGGGGTTTGAGAGGCATTTGGATAGGTACATGGAGAGTTCGAGGGATTTGAGAGGCATTTGGATAGGTACATGGAGACTTCAGGAGGGGTCGTTTGAGAGGCATTTGGATAGGTACATGGAGAGTTCGAGTGGGTGAGAGGCATTTGGATAGGTACATGGAGAGTTTGGGGGTTTGAGAGGCATTTGGATAGGTACATGGGGAGTTCGGGGGGGGTTGAGAGGCATTTGGATAGGTACATGGAGAATTTGGGGGGTTTGAGAGGCATTTGGATAGGTACAGGGAGAGTTCGGGGGGATTGAGAGGCATTTGGATAGGTACATGGAGAGTACGGGGGGTTTGAGAGGCATTTGGATAGGTACATGGAGTGTTCAGGGGGTTTGAGAGGCATTTGGATAGGTACATGGTGAGCTCGGGGGGCGGTTTGAGAGGCATTTCGATAGGTACATGGAGAGTTCGGGGGGGTTTGAGAGGCATTTGGATAGGTACATGGGGAGTTCGGGGGTGAGAGGCATTTGGATAGGTACATGAAGAGTTCGGGGGAGTTTGAGAGGCATTTGGATAGGTACATGGAGTGTTCGGGGGGGTTGAGAGGCATTTGGATAGGTACATGGAGAGTTCAGGGGAGGTTTGAGAGGCATTTGGATAGGTACATGGAGAGTTCGGGGGTTTGAGAGGCATTTGGATAAGTACATGTGGAGTTCGGGTGGAGGTTTGAGAGGCATTTCGATAGGTACATGGAGAGTTCGGGGGGAGGTTTGAGAGGCACTTCGATAGGTACATGGGGAGTTCGGGGGGGTTTAAAGGCATTTGGATAGGTACATGGGGAGTTCGGGGGGATTGAAAGGCATTTGGATAGGTACATGGAGAGTTCGGGGGGCTTTGAGAGGCACTTGCATCGGTACATGGATAGTTCAGGGGTTTGAGAGGCATTTGGATAGGTACATGGAGAGTTTGGCGGTTTGAGAGGCATTTGGATAGGTACATGGAGAGTTCGGGGGGTTTGAGAGGCATTTGGATAGGTACATGGGGAGTTCGGAGGGTTTGAGAGGCATTTGGATAAGTACATGGGGAGTTCGGGTGGAGGTTTGAGAGGCATTTCGATAGGTACATGGAGAGTTCGGGGGGAGGTTTGAGAGGCACTTCGATAGGTACATGGGGAGTTCGGGGGGGTTGAAAGGCATTTGGATAGGTACATGGAGAGTTCGGGGGGCTTTGAGAGGCACTTGCATCGGTACATGGATAGTTCAGGGGTTTGAGAGGCATTTGGATAGGTACATGGAGAGTTTGGCGGTTTGAGAGGCATTTGGATAGGTACATGGAGAGTTTGGCGGTTTGAGAGGCATTTGGATAGGTACATGGAGAGTTTGGCGGTTTGAGAGGCATTTGGATAGGTACATGGAGAGTTCAGGGGGTTTGAGAGGCATTTGGATAGGTACATGGAGACCTCAGGAGGGGTCGTTTGAGAGGCATTTGAATAGGTACATGGAGAGTTCGGGGGGTTTGAGAGGCATTTGGATAGGTACATGGAGAGTTCGGGGGGTTTGAGAGGCATTTGGATAGGTACATGGAGAGTTCGGGGGTTTGAGAGGCATTTGGATAGGGACATGGAGAGTTCGAGTGGGTGAGAGGCATTTGGATAGGTACAGGGAGAGTTCGGGGGGGTTTGAGAGGCATTTCGATAGGTACATGGAGAGTTCGGGGGGGTTGAAAGGCATTTGGATAGGTACATGGAGAGTTCGGGGGGCTTTGAGAGGCACTTGTATCGGTACATGGATAGTTCAGGGGTTTGAGAGGCATTTGGATAGGTACATGGAGAGTTTGGCGGTTTGAGAGGCATTTGGATAGGTACATGGAGAGTTCGGGGGGTTTGAGAGGCATTTGGATAGGTACATGGAGAGTTCGGGGGGTTTGAGAGGCATTTGGATAAGTACATGGAGAGTTCGGGGGGAGGTTTGAGAGGCACTTCGATAGGTACATGGGGAGTTCGGGGGGGTTGAAAGGCATTTGGATAGGTACATGGAGAGTTCGGGGGGCTTTGAGAGGCACTTGCATCGGTACATGGATAGTTCAGGGGTTTGAGAGGCATTTGGATAGGTACATGGAGAGTTTGGCGGTTTGAGAGGCATTTGGATAGGTACATGGAGAGTTTGGCGGTTTGAGAGGCATTTGGATAGGTACATGGAGAGTTCGGGGGGTTTGAGGGGCATTTGAATAGGTACATGGAGAGTTCGGGGGGTTTGAGAGGCATTTGGATAGGTACATGGAGAGTTCGGGGGGTTTGAGAGGCATTTGGATAGGTACATGGAGAGTTCGAGTGGGTGAGAGGCATTTGGATAGGTACAGGGAGAGTTCGGGGGGGTTTGAGAGGCATTTTGATAGGTACATGGAGAGTTCGGGGGGGTTTAAGAGGCATTTGGGTAGGTACATGGAGAGTTCGAGGGATTTGAGAGGCATTTGGATAGGTACATGGAGACTTCAGGAGGGGTCGTTTGAGAGGCATTTGGATAGGTACATGGAGAGTTCGAGTGGGTGAGAGTCATTTGGATAGGTACATGAAGAGTTCGGGGGGTTTGAGAGGCATTTGGATAGGTACATGGAGAGTTTGGGGGGTTTGAGAGGCATTTGGATAGGTACAGGGAGAGTTCGGGGGGATTGAGAGGCATTTGGATAGGTACATGGAGAGTTCGGGGGAGGTTTGAGAGGCATTTGGATAGGTACATGGAGAGTTTGGGGGTTTGAGAGGCATTTGAATAGGTACATGGAGAGTTCGGGGGGTTTGAGAGGCATTTGGATAGGTACATGGAGAGTTCGGGGGCTTTGAGAGGCATTTGGATAGGTACATGGAGAGTTCGGGGGGTTTGAGAGGCATTTGGATAAGTACATGGGGAGTTCAGGCGGAGGTTTGAGAGGCATTTGGATAGGTACATGGAGAGTTCGGGGGGTTTGAGAGGCATTTGGATAGGTACATGGAGAGTTCGGGGGGTTTGAGATGCAGTTGGATAGGTACATGGAGAGGTGCGGCTTTGAGGGTCCTGGGCCAAAGTGGCAACTGATATTAGCAGGAGGGGTGCTGTGGTCGGCATATGTATTTGGTCAGAATGCCCTTTTGTATACTGTATGACTCTGTGGCTCCGAGATTATCATTTCCCTTAAACCCGTCCCCTCTGGTTTCAGACTCTCCAAGGGGAAAAGACTGTGAACATCCAATTTATCAACACCCCTCATGGTTTTATAAACCCCTGTAAGATCACCCCTCACCCACTTCACTCCAGGGAAACAGTCCCAGCCAGTCCGGTCTCCCCTGGGAACACCAACCCTCCACTCCCAGTGACATCCCAGTGAATCTTTCCCGCACCCTCTCCAGCTCAATGACATTTTCCCTATCGCTGAGTGACCAGAACCACATGCACAACTCCAAATGCAGTCTCACCGTTGTTTTGTACAGTTGCCCAGGGACCTATACACACACACACAAACACACACACACTCAGAGGTCAGGATTAAAGATAACTCCCCTCAGTTTGGAGAACGCAACACTGTCTGTACCAACCTCAGTGACATCTCCTGAGATTAAGATCTTCTGAGAACCTCTGAGGAAGTAGAGGCTTCTATAATTACTCACACGGAAACAGATCCTTTGACCCAATCTGTTCATACTGACCAAGGTTCCCATCCAGGCTGGTGTCATTTGCTTGTACTTAGCCCCTATCCCTCTAAACCAGGGGTAGGCAACCTTAAGCACAAATGATTTTCTAGTATGCTTTATTCATTAATTCGAGGCAAAACATAACTAGATGTACTTAAATGGATAATTCCAATACTTCAAGTTTTTAATGGCATTTATCTGGCCCACCGTCCACTCACTAATACGTGATCCGGCTCACAGAGGCAAAAAGGTTGCTGACCACTGCTCTAAACGTTACCCATCCACACACCTCTTCTTTATAGGCACCCGTTAGTCTCATGGGACCATGGATTTGCGCTTTGGAAGGTTTCCAGGGCACAGGCCTGGGCAAGGTTGTATGGAAAACCAGCAGTTGCCCATGCTGCAAGTCTCCCCTCTCCACACCACCAATGTTGTCCAAGGGAAGGGCATTAGGACCCATACAGCTTGGCACCGGTGTCATCGCAGAGCAATGTGTGGTTAAGTGCCTTGCTCAAGGGCACACGCGCTGCCTCAGCCAAGGCTCGAACTAGCGACCTTCAAATCACTAGACCGACGCCTTAACCACTTGGCCACGTGCCAACACACCCCTTCTAGTCTCTTTTAAATATTGTACCTGCCTCAACCAGTTCCTCTGGTAGCTCATTCCATGTGCCCACCACTCTGTGAGTGAAAAAGTTGCCTGTCAAGTTAGCTCTAAACCTCTCCCCTCTCACCTTAATCTGGTGTCCTCTAAGTTTAGACTCCCCTACCCTGGGGGAAAGACCATGACTGTCTGCCTTATCTGCTCCTCTTGGTTTTACAAACCTCTATAAGGTCACCCCTCAGCCTCCCTCACTCCAGGGAAAACAGTCCCAGCCTTAAACAGCTCTGGCCATTGGAATTTACACCCCCTAGTTTAGGCCCATGCTACCCTTGCGGGAAAGTAGTGCGACTCTCTGCCTTATCCAGGGACTATGCAGCTCTCTGAGATCCTCACGGTTGTAGCAGCCTCTGCAACACAGTGTACAGTTACCCCACTGGCTGAATCATTAATGATTACCTACAATGTGTCACCTCCCCTTGCACCAGCGTGCTTGCAGACTGCAGCCACTAACCCAAGACTTCTGCTGTGTCACAAACACTGAGTATTTTCTCTTTACTAAAGAGTGCAAATCTGTCGAGGTGAAGAAAACTCAACTATCTTGATAAGAAAATGGAGATTGTGATCAACTCGCGGTTTCTTGTTTAGAACGCCACACCCCGTTACATAGAGCAATACAGCAGAGTGTGGGCCTGCATAAAACTACTCCATCATCAGTCTAACCTTGCCCTCCTAGACAGCCCCATCGCCCTACATCTTTCTTTCTTCCAAGAAAGAAAACTTGTTTTTAAAGGGGGGCATGGTAGCCTAGTGGTTAGCATAACACTTTACAGTGCCTGCGACACAGGTTCAATTCCTGTTGCTATCTATAAGGAGTCTGTACGCTCTCCCCCATGACCACATGGGTTTCCTTTGTGTGCTCCGGTTTCTACCCACAGTCCAAAGAAGTATGGGTTAGTATGTTAATTGGTCACGTGGGCTAATAATAATCATAATCATAAGTACTTTATTGACCCCAAGTGGGAAATTACTTCCACTGGGCCACCGGGAATCGAACCCCTGATGTTATGAGGTTCCGGCTCTGCTCAGCCGCTCTTTACAATGGTGTTGACTGAAAAGCCAATTTGTAAAGAAACTTCCAAGTGGAAATTTGAACGTTGCATGGGAGATCAAAGAGTTGAGAAACTAGAGAAGCAGAAGGGAGAGCTGATAGAAGCACAGACAGTGTAGGCAGCCAGTATCATTGTTCCCCAGAGTTGAAATATCTAATAGCAGACAGTAGGCATTTAAGAAGGGCAAGTTTATTTTTGCACAGAGAGGGGTGGGTGCCTGAAATGAGTTGCCAGAGGTGGTGGTGATTGTAGATAAGATAGAAGTATTTGAAAGGATCTCAGATAGGCACATAGATGTGCAGGGATTGGAGGGTATGGATATTGTGTAGACAAAAGCAATTAGTTTGGTTATATGTTTAATTACTAATCCCCCAGTGAAGGTCAGAGTGTGTGTGTTTGTCTGTGTCTCTGTGTATTTGCGTGTGTGTGTGTGTGTGTGTGTGTGTGTGTGTGTCTGTGTGTGTCTGTGTATTTGTGTGTGTGTGTCTGTGTATTTGTGTGTGTGTGCGTGTGTGTCTGTGTCTGTGTATTTGTGTGTGTGTGTGTGTGTGTGTCTGTGTGTATGTGTGTGTGTGTGTGTGTGTGTCTCTGTGTATTTGTGTGTGTGTGTGTGTGTCTGTGTATTTGTGTGTGTGTGTGTGTGTGTGTGTGTGTGTGTGTGTGTGTGTGTGTGTGTGTGAGAGAGACCCATCCCCAGTGAAGTTGAGTGTTCCTGTTCAGTTTCTAGCAGGTGAAGTGTATGATTGTATGATCATCCACTGCCGGAGAAGCTCAGATATTTGCTGAAACTGGAATGGTTTATTATTGTTACATGTACTAGGATGCAGTGAGCAGCTTGTCTGTGTCTGTTCATACAGATCAGACCATTACACAGTGCATTGAGGAACAACACAGAATAAAGTATAAATGCCACAGAGAAAGTGCTGTGCAGGTAAACGATAAAGTTGCAAGATCACACCGGTCAAGGGTCTATCTGGTCGCACCGGGGGACTCTCCATGAGTCTGATTCAGCAGGTTGAAGCCTGGTGGAGTTGGTTTATTAGTGTCACATGTACTGCGATACAGTGAAAACCTGACTTGTATACTGCTGATAATGTTGACCACCTGGTCAGTGCTGATAGTCGGGGGAATGGGACTGGTGTAAATCCCAGGGATTAACATGGACCCGATGGGCCAAAGTCCTTGCTTTTCTCTGCAATGGAAATTTGCAGAGTCGCTTTCAGAGAGACCGCATTCTGTTCTTGTACACCAGTCAGTGGACAAGGCTGAGCAGGTGGGAAATGTACCTTAATGCATTATGCAGAGCTTTTCTGGGGCCACACCTTTTTTGTAAGGATGTCCTTATTTCAGAGGGAGTGTGATTAGGATTCACCAGGAATGGGCCGTTTTGCCCGAGGAAATTAGATCGAGTAGTCTAGGACCTTAACAGGATGATCAAAAGAGTCAGTTATTTTGCAGAGGAGTTGCCTCAGGGAGGACCCTCATTATTATTATTACTATCCATCATTAAGGACTCTCACCCTCCAGGACTTGCCCTCCTCTCATTGGGGAGGAGGTACAGGAGCTTGAAGACCCACATTCAATGCTTCAGCGACAGCTTCTTCCCCTCTACAATCAGGTTCCTGAACAGTCCGTGACCCCCATGAACTCAACCTTACTCTTTTTTTGTAATTGATAGCAATCTTATATCTTTGCACTGTACTGCTGCAAATCAACAGAATTCCCATCATATAAAACAGTGATAATAATCATGATTCTGAGTTCATTGCCAGACGCACGAGTCCTTGTGCGCACAGGTGCAAAGAAAAACTTACTCGCAGCAGCACCACAGACACAGAGGAACATTCACAAGGAAGGCGTAAATAATGCACATTTTTGGAAGAAAGCACACAAACTGCTACAGCTGCCCATTCACTGCCTCCCTCACCTCCACTCAGGGTCCCAAATAGTCCTTCCAGGTGAGGCGACACTTCACCTGCAAACCTGTGGGGTTGTCTGTTGTGTCCAGTGCATCCGATGTGGCCTCCTCTACGTTGGTGAGACCCATTGTAAATTGGGGGGGGCTGCTTCATTGAGCACCTCCACTCAATCCACTAAAAGCAGGATTTCCCGGTGGCCAAGCATTTTAATTCCAATTCCCATTCCCTTCCGACATGTCGGTCCACGGCCTCCTCCACCGCCGCAATGAGGGTGGAGGAGCAACACTTTGTTTTTAATTTAATTTTTATTTATTTATTACAAACAAACAAAAATACAGCACATCCACAAAAACCACAACAATAACAAAATCAAGTTAAATATTGAGCAGCAAAAGGGAGAAAAATATAAAGGCAAAAGTAAACATACACTGCACCAAAAAACCTCAGTCCTCACCCCGTAAGAAAGTCCAGTACAGGGCCCCATATCTTTTCAAAGATGTCCCTTCTGTCCTCATTACATAGCCTCAGTCTCTCCAAATGTAAAGTATTTGCCAGTTCTCTCAGGCACAGATCGTACATAGGCACAGAGTCCATTTTCCACATTTGCAGGATTAGCTTCTTAGCAATCACCATTCCAAATAATACAGCCATTTTTTCATACTTATTGGCTGAAGATAGGGAGAAGAGCAACACTTTTAATTCCACAAGGATAGCCTCCAACCTGATGGCAGGAATATTGATTTTTCCTTGCGGTGAAAAAAATTTCACTCCCCCTCCCCTTATATTCCCCAATCTGACCTCTCACGATCTTCTCATCTATCACCTCCCCCTGGCGCCCATTCTTTCTCGTATGATGCGCTCTTCGCTCCAGCCCTTTATGTTTCCCACCCACCTGGCTTCACCTATCACCTGCTAGCTATCCTGTTTCTCCTCCTCCCACCTTTTTATTCTGGCATCTTCCCCTTTCCTTTCAGTCCTGAAGAAGGGTCTGGGCCCGAGACGTTGACTGTTCATTTCCATGGATGCTGCCCGACCTGCCAAGATCCCCCCAGCATTTTACATATGTTTCAAGAAGTTCATTTTCATGCAAAGTGGTCAAACTAGTCCTAGCGTTGCTATCTTCTCACTGAGGGAGTGATTAGGGTTGTGCTGGTTGGTTTAAGAATCGAATGGTTGAAGGGAAGTAGCTGTTCCTGAACCCGGTGGTGTGGGACTTCAGGCTTCTGTACCTCCTGCCCGATGTGAGCTGTGAGAAGATGGTGCGGATCTTTGATGAATGTTGCCGTCTTGAGGCAGCATCTCCTGTAGATGCTGCTGATGGTGGGGAGGGAAGTGCCCGTGACGTATCAGTATGAGACAGGGATGATCTTACAGAGGTGTATGGAATCCTGAGAGGCATAGGGTGACTATACATAGTCTTTTTCTTAGGATTCAGCATCAAGAACTAAAAGGTCTAGGGCTAAGGTGAGAGTGGAGAGATTTAGTAAGGATTTAAAGAGCGAATATTTTACATGGAGAATGGGACCAGCTTGGAAGGACACCCTGGTCAGCATGGCCATATGGGCCAAATAGCCTGTTTACATGCTGTGTGACTATAACCAGGAAACCAGGAACTTCCTCACACTTGCATCTGCCAGCCGCTGGATTGTACTACTATCCACTCATACAGACACACACACTGACTCTCACTAGGGGACACGTCACTCATAAACTCACACAAACAGTATATACTCACAGGGAGATGGGTCACTCAAACACACACACACACACACACACTCATCGTCTCTAGAGTGCAGGTCACACACACACTCAC
The DNA here is from genome assembly GCF_030028105.1 of Mobula birostris. Classification (NCBI taxonomy): domain Eukaryota; kingdom Metazoa; phylum Chordata; class Chondrichthyes; order Myliobatiformes; family Myliobatidae; genus Mobula; species Mobula birostris. The sequence continues at coordinate 129,548,965 of NC_092377.1, read as the reverse complement.
CCTCATTGGCAGACAGATCTCTCACACACACACACGCACACACTTAAATGCTCACTCTCACTGAGATACAGATCTCACAGACTAACGCTCACTCTCATGCACCCATGCGCGCGCACGCACGCACACATACACACACACACACACACACACACACAGACTATTGGACTGGTCTCACACACAGACAGTCGCATCTCACTGGGGATAGGTCTCACACACACATACACACGCACACACACACAAACATGCTCACCCTCACTGTGGGACAGGTCACTCACATATACATGCCTAACCTCACTGGGGGACGAGTCTTATGCACACACAACCATCCACACCCTCAACGGGGGGGGTTGAGTTACATACACAGGGTAGATGGTTCTCTCTCTCTCTCTCTCTCTCTCTCACACACACACACACACACACTGCAAAATAAACCTTAAACAGCAAAATAAAAATACAGACTTCACGATGACCCGATGAAAGTCTGCAGCCCTTTCTAAGAGACACAGAGTCACACAGCAGACAGAAACTTGCCCTTCGGCCCGACTGATCCCTGCTGATCATGGTGCCCATTCAAGCCAGTCCCATTTGTCTGTGTTTGTCCCACATCCCTTTAACCTTTCCTATGCAAGTAACTGTCCCAAGTGTCTATTAAATGTTGTTGATGTACCAGCCTCAGCCACTTCCTCCGGCAGCTCAGTACATATATGGCTCCCCCTTTGTGTAGAGAAAGTGGTTCCTCAAGCTGCTATTAAATCTTTCCTCTCCTGAAACTTGGGCCCTTTGAAATTTGCTTGCCCATCCTTTGTGCATTCAGCCTACCTCTGCCCCCTATCTACCTCTGTAAAGTCACCCCTCATTCTCCAAGGAATAAAGTCCCAACCTTCTCAAGCTCTCTCCATGACTCAGTTCTCTGGGTCCCAGCAAAGTCCTTTGTAAATCTCCTCTGCACTCTTCTCAGCTGTAGCAGGGCGACGCCGTACATCAAATGTGGCCTTGCTGACTCCTGAATTCTCTGCTTCTGAGGGCAAATCAGAATCAGGGATATGATTTACTTATTTTATTTAGAAATATAGTTCGGAATAGGCCCCTCCAGCCGCGCCACTCAGCAACCCTTAGTTTAACCCCAGCCTAATAACCGGATGACTTCCAATCACCGGTTAACCTACTAACCGGTGTGTCTTTGGACTGTGGGAGGGAACTGGAGGATCCTGGAGAAAAACCTGGCATCCCACGGGGAGGACATACAATCTCCTTAAAGATAACACCGGACTTGAACTCTGAACCCCAAAGCCCTGAGCTGGGATACCCACTCTGCTATAGTGGCGCCCACGTACATCACCAACAAATGTCGTGAAAATTGTTGCTTTGTGGCAGCATTACAGGGCAATACCATTGAAAAATGACTATAAGTTACAATGAAAAGCTAAACAGAGCAGAGCGAAAGGGTAATGACAAACTAGTGTAGTTAGGTTCATGTATCATTCAGAAATCTGATGGCAGAAGGGAAGGAGCTATTCCTGAATCATCAAGTCTTCAGGCTCCTGCACTTCCTACCCTATGGTAGAAGTTAGAAAAAAGCGTGTTCTGGACGGTGATGGAGATTGTTTGATATATTTACAGTGGAGGTAGACAAATCCTCAAAATATACACTCTGTATACGGTGGCCATTTTATTAAGTACACTGGCTCATTAATGTAAATATCTAATCAGCCAATAAAGTGGCGGCAACTCAACACATAAAAGCACGCAGGCATGGTCAAGAGGTTCAGTTGTTGTTCAGACTAAACATCAGAATGGGGGGGAGATGTGATCTAAATAACTTTGACCATGCGATGATTGCTGGTGCCAGATGGGGTGGTTTGAGTATCTCAGAAACTGATCTGGGATTTTCACCTACAACAGTCTCTGGAGTTTACAGAGAGTGGTGTGAAAAACAGAAAAAAACATGCAGTGAGTGGCACTTTCTGTGGGTGAAAATGCCTTGTTAATGAAAGAAGTCGGAGGAGAATGGTCAGACTGGATCAAGCTGACAGGAAGGTGACAGTAACTCAAATAGCCACGCATTACAACAGTGGTGTGCAGAAGAGCATCTCTGAATGCACAACACATCAAACTGTGAACTAAATGGGCTACAGTAGCAGAAGATCAGGAACATACCGAAATACACCCAGTGGCCACTTTATAAAGACACAGATAGGGGGAATTAAGGGTTCAGGGGGGAAGTCATGTAGGTGGAGCTAAGTCCACACCAGATAAGCCATAATGTTATTGGATGATTGCAGGCTGGGCGGGCCAGAAGGCCCCCTGCTCCTGCATTTCAGTGTGAGTCTGTGTTCTTGTTTCTTTCCTATGTGGAAGGGAAATGGAGGGAATCCCTTCATCACAGAAGCAATTCCCAACACACAAGCAGCAAACTCCACACATAAGTAGCGGTGGAGGTCAGTATCGAACCCAGTCTGCCACCTAATCAATTGAACTCATGGGGATATGAAGAGAAGTCAATGCTACTAATCGTCCTTTTACATTAGACCTTTCCCCCTACAAATACCACCAATTGCACCCCAGGAATCATCTGCCATTTCTTCATCCACCGATAGACTGAGGTGCACGGAGCTGGAGTGGGCATCGATCTAGCGATGGGTATTAACTTCACGCTTGGCACTCAACCAGGGTGGAAATCAGACCCAGGATGGAATATAGATCCAGGACTGGAATCCAACTGGAGGGGGCCGTTAAACCAGAGAGGAGTTCAAATCCAGGACTGGATATCAAACCGGGACTGGAATTAACCCAGGAATGGACATCAAACCAGGGATGGACATCGACCCAAGCGTGGAGTTCAAACCAGGATGGACATTAAACCCTGAATGGATTTTAAATCCAGGACTGGATGTTCAACTGGAGATGGACATTAAACCAGGGCTGGATTCTTAACCCTGGATTTAAGTTCAACCATTAACCCATGAATAGGTTTTAAATTCAAGACTGGAATTCTACTTAAAATGGGTGTTAAAGCAGGCATGGATTTTAACCCTCACATTTAGAATTGAGCCAGGATAGCCGTTAAACCTGGGATGGAGTAGAAATGCAGCAGGATTAAAATTCAACTGGAAGTGGACATCAGACCAGAGGTGGATTTTAAAGTCAGGACTGGAGTTTCAATGGAGTTGGATGTTAAACCAGGGATAGAGTTCAAACCAGGATAGGAATTCAGCTATGGATGGACATCAAACCGGAGCTGGATTTGAAACCCAGGACTGGAAATTCAACTGGAGATGCACATAAAACTTGGGACAGAATTTAAACCCAGGATTGGAATACCACTAAAGATGGATATTAAACCACATCTTAGCACTTGGATCAAGAATTCAAGCAGGGATGGACATTAAACCAAGGATGCAACTTAAATACAGGATTGGAATTGAACTCAACTGGAGATGGACATGAGCCCAATAATGGATTTTAAAACCAGGTCATAGAACCAGGGATGGCCATTAAACCTGGGATGGAGCATAAATGCAGGATTAGGATTCAACAGGGATTGGACGTCATAGTTATAGTCATAGAGAACTACAACACAGAAACAGGCTCTTTGGCCAATCTAGTTCATTCTAAACAATTATTCTCCCTAGTCCTGCATGTTGGGTGTTATTAAATGAGAGATATGGTTCAAATACAGACTCGAATTAACTCGGGATTTAATTTAAAATCAGGGATGGATTTAAAACCCAGGACTGGACCTTCAACTGGGGACGTCAGGAATCCATGGATGGACTTTAAAGCAGGATTGGGCCATCAGCTAGGGATGTCAGGAAACCAAGGATGAAGTTCTTTTCTCTTTTTTTCAAGTCCTGATGAAGGGCATCAGTCCAAAACGTTGACTGTTTACTCTTCTCCATAGATGTTGCCCGGTCTGTGCCGTGTCCCTCCAGCATTTTGTATGTGTTACTTTGATTTCCAGCATCTGCAGACTGTTTCGTGGTTATGAAGTTCAAACCCAGGACTAGATAGCAGGAAACCAGGGATGGATTTTAAACACAGGATAGGCATCACTCCAAGACTGACTAGAATAGGTTTGGGTGTTAAACCTAGAAATGGCAGCAAACAATGGACATGGATCTAGATGAAAACTGGAGTGATAGAATCATGATATTTTTATGGCCCAGAGGGAGGTCATTTGACCCACAGATTTTGGCTTTGCATAGAGAATCCCATTGCTGGTTCATCTAAGATCACAGCACAGCATTCTGCCCATCAAATATATACTAGCTCCATACCAGAGTATTGCATCTATGATATCTCTACTCCCTCATACCCTTGAAGACACTGACTCCACCACCAAATTGAATCTGCCCCCAGCACCAGTAGACCCAATCATTGACTGCATTTAAAAATCCATCGGTCTGATTGGCTCCTCTACTAATCAATCTCATTCTAACTCCTCCCACTTCTTGGTCTCACCCATCTTCCTCCAGGGACTCAGTTTCTCAACCCCAACAAATTCCTCCTAAATCTCCTTTGCCCTCCTTTCAGCTGAATGGCTTCTTTTCGAGAGCAGGGTGACTGACACTGAACACAATGCTCCAAGTACAGCCTTGCCAACGTCTTGTAAAAGATCTGGAATTCTCTGTTTAAGGGTGGAACAGAATCAGGTTTACTATCATTGATGCATGTTGTGAAACTTGTTCTCTCCTGGTCCCAGTCCAGTGCAATAAAAAATAAAATGGGTGAGTGGCGTTCATGGACTGTCCAGAGATAAGATGGCAGAGGGGGAAAAGCTCTTCCTAAAAGAGCAGCTCTATGTCTTCAGGCTCCTGTATCTCCTTCCCAATAGTAGTAATGAGAAGAGACACTCCTGGACAGTGAAGGTCCTTGGTAACAGATGCCACCTTCTTGAAACACTTCCTCTTGAAGATATTCTCAATGGTGGGGGAGGTTATGGCTGTGATGAAGCTGGCTGGGTCTACAACCTTCTGCAGCCATTTCTGATCCTGTGCATTGGAACCTCCATACCAGGCAGTGATCCAACCAGTCAGCAATCTCTCCGCGGTACACCAGCAGGAATTTGCAGGAGTCTTCGGTGACTTTGCAAGTCTCCCCAAACTCCGAACGAAGTACTGTACATCAGCTGGCATGCTTTGCCACTTTCCACAAATTATTTGCAAGTACTCCATTTTGTTGTTACACTTTCTGAGCTGGATGGTCGTAAAGTAGATCACCCTTTGGTGATTGGTTAATTATTATCACAAGTACTGAGATACAGTGAAAAACTTCAGTGTTGCATGCCACCATTGCATACGTGAATATGTCAAGGCCATGAAAGGAAAGCAGAATGAAGTGTGACAGCGCAGAGGAAGTGCAGTGCAAGATCCACAATGAGGTGAATTGGGAGGTCAAGAGTCCCATCTTATCATACAAGAGATCTGTTCAAGAATTTTATGACAGTGGGGTTCAAGCTGTCTTTGTGTTCTCAGGCCCTTTAATCTTCTTAATCTTTTTAACTGGTCGGGATGAGAAACAGTTTCCTGCTCCCCCCGTCCCCCCCCCCCCAGGCCATTAGGCTTCTGAATTGCCGGCCGCATCATTTTCGAAGTGCCGCTGGTTAACCTGTTCTGTACGTTACAATATTTAATATTGATGCACTTTGGTTTGTGATTCATCAGTAGATTTTATACTTACTTTCATAAGTTACCGTGTGTTATGTGTACTACTGGTTTGAAAAAATGTCTCATTTTGATATATATTATATGGTTATATATGTTCTATACATGTATATAGTGAAATGACAATAACTTGCCTTCTGCCTGCTGGGAGGGGGGGAGAGGAGAGAATGTCTGGGGCGGGCCGAGTCTGTGATTATGCTGGCTGCTTTACCGAGGGTGTGAGAAATGTAGACAGAGTCCATGGAGGGGAGGCTGGTTTCTGTGACGTGCTGAGCTGTGTCCGCAACTCTCTGCGTTTTCCTGCGGTCACGGGCAGAGCGGTTGCCGTACCAAGCCGTGATGCATCCGGATAGGATGCTTTCTATGGTGCATCGATATCAAAGGATGGGGACCTGCAGAATTTCTTTTGACATTTTCAGATGTAGAGGCTTTGTTGACTGCAACAGCCACTTGGTTGGACCAGGACAAGCTAGCGGTGATAGTTACCAATAGTAACTTGAATATCTCAACCCTCTCTACCTCAGCACCGTTGATACAGACAGGGTCATGTACTCTACCCCACTTCCTGAACTCAGTGACCAGCTGTGACACTGAGGGAAAGATTGTTGTCGTGACAACATGCCAATAGGCGCTCTATCTCCTTCCTGTACCTTGTCTCTTGTTTGAGATATGGCCCACTAAGGTGGTGTCACCAGAAATGTTTAAAGAGGAGGTAGACACATCTTAAAGAAGGTTGGGAAGCTGAGTGCAGTGGGGAGCTGGCACTGGGGTTGAGGACTTGGGCAGATCCTAGATTCTCAGAGTCCCACAGCACAGAATCAGCCCTTTCAGCCGAACCCGACCATGATGATCAAGGTGTTTATCCACACATTTGGATCATATCCCTCTCAACCTTTCCTATCCAAGTATCTTTCAAACATTGTAACTGTACCCACCTCTACTACATCCTCTGGCAGCTTGTTCCACACACCCACCAACTTCTGAATGAAGAAATTATCTCTTTCATCTCATCTTTCTCACTTTAAACCTATTTATTAGTTCGTTATGTGCCATGTCGTCAGACATGGGCAATCATGGTCTTTCCATGACTATGATTGTTCTTGGCAAATTTTTCTACAGAAGCGGTTTGCCACTGCCTTCTCCTGAACAGTGTCTTTACAAGACCAGGTGACCCCAGCCATTATCAATACCCTTCGGGGATTGTCTGCCTGGAGTCATTGGTGGCATAACCAGGATTTGTGATTTGAGCACCATCTGCTCAAACGACCACCCACCACCAGCCCTCGTGGCTTCATGTGACCCTGATCCGGGGGTAGCGGGGGTGGGGGGCGGTGGAAGGCCAAGCAGGTGCTACACCTTGCCCAAGGGTGACCTGCAGGCTAGTGAAGGAGAGGGGTGCCCAACACCTCCTTTCGTAGAGATCTGTCTCCGCTCCACCACCCTTTAACCCCATATCCTCTACTTTTAGACAACTCTAGCCTGGGGAGAAAGACTGTGACAATCCACCTTATCTAAACCCCTCATTACTTTATAAACTTCCAGCATCTTAAGGCATTTAAGGAACTGTTAGATAGGCGGCTGGATGTGCAGACATATGGACACTGTTTAGGCAGCAGAAATTAGTTTGGTCAATCATTTGGATAAGTACATGCAAGAGAAGGGTATGAGGGCTAAGGTTCAGTTGCAGATCATTGGGATAGGCATACGGATTAGATGGGCTGAAGGCCCAGTCTTTGTACTAAGATGCTGTATGAGGCTGGGTCCTGCACTGTACGGTTCTACACCCTCAGATTTATGAGGATGGGTGCCGGTACTTGAGGGTCTGAGTTATATGGAGAGAGAGTGGGCAGGGTAGGACTTATAGGACTGAGGGGTGATCTGCATTTCTTTGTTCTACTGTTAATGAATCTCAGGGTAGCATATGTACTTGGTTAATAAATTTACTCTGAACTAGATATTCCGGGTAGCAGAAGTGAAAACAGGTTTCGGGGGTGGGAAACTCAGAAAGCAAGAGAGAGCAAGTTACAGTTTCAGAAACACTACCTGCCTCTGCACAGCAAGATACACTGCACAGGAACAAAAAAAGATAGGGTAGATAGAGCTTCCCTCTGTGTCTGACACTGGGAGTATGTGATGGAATGGTGCAGACAGAGATTCAGTTTGTGTCTAACCATGGGAGGGTGTGTTGGGACAATGAGGAGGGAGCTTCACTCTAACCCTGAAGAGTGTGTGATGGGATGCTGTGGAGGGAGCTTCACTCTGTGTCTGACCATGAAGTGTGTGATGGGACGATGTGGAGGGAGATTCACTCTGTGTCTGACCCTGGGAGTGTGTGATGGGATGGTGTGGAGGGAGCTTCACTCTGTGTCTGACCCAGGGAGTGTGTGATGGGACGGTGTGGAGGGAGCTTCACTCTGTGTCTGACCCCGGGAGTGTGTGATGGGACGGAGTGGAGGGAGCTTCACTCTGTGTCGGACCCCAGGAGTGTGTGATGGGACGGTGTGGAGGGAGCTTCACTCTGTGTCTGACTCCGGGAGTGTGTGATGGGACGGTGTGGAGGGAGCTTCACTCTGTGTCTGACCCCAGGAGTGTGTGATGGGACGGTGTGGAGGGAGCTTCACTCTGTGTCTGACTCCGGGAGTGTGTGATGGGACGGTGTGGAGGGAGCTTCACTCTGTGTCTGACTCCGGGAGTGTGTGATGGGACGGTGTGGAGGGAGTTTCACTCTGTGTCTGACCCCAGGAGTGTGTGATGGGACGGTGTGGAGGGAGCTTCACTCTGTGTCTAATCTATGCCCTGTAACTGGGTAACCTGACATTCAAGTGATTGTTGAATTGTGTACCATCCTGCTGAGGAAGTTGTGAAATATTTCAGGAAGTGATTGTGACATGATCTGTATTTAGCAAAAAACTTCATGAGAATTGGCACAACATTTGCAAAAGCAGAATTTCTTCCTAAAACCCTCCAGCTGAGTGAGAAACAATCTCAACCCCAGATTCTCAGAGTAATTCTTTTCGAACAATACCTATCATGCAAGTAATTTGTGGAGTCCTTATCCCTCTCCCACTCGGTCCTAATGATTCTGGAAATATTAGCCTAGTGTTTTACTAGGCAGAAAACTCCCACTGAAGGTTTCTTCTCAAAAGGGAATTAGGTGACTCTGTAACCCTGAAGACATGTGATCGATGGGGCCAAGCTTTGCTGCATCAGGGTTCATGATAATACTTTCGCTGGGTTCAGGGAAAGGATAGTGTTTCCTATACTGTACTTGACACCTGGTCACTATTAATTGGAGAAGGGCTGCTCTTTGTTACATCGCTAACCAGCAGCAAAGATGGACCCTCTCCAAAATTTTTACCATCCAGCCTTTTCACATTGAATGTAAAAAACTCTTAGTCCTACGAGAGCACAAATCAGACATAGAGTGAAGCTCCCTCCACACCGTCCCATCACACACTCCCGGGGTCAGACACAGAGTGAATCTCCCTCCACACTGTCCCATCACACACTCCCGGGGTCAGACACAGAGAGAAGCTCCCTCCACACCGTCCCATCACACACTCCTGGGGTCAGACACAGAGTGAAGCTCCCTCCACACTGTCCCATCACACACTCCCGGAGTCAGACACAGAGTGAAGCTCCCTCCACACCGTCCCATCACACACTCCCGGGGTCAGACACAGAGTGAAGCTCCCTCCATACTGTCCCATCACACACTCCCAGGGTCAGACACAGAGTGAAGCTCCCACCACACCATCCAATCCCACACTCCCAGACCTAGGACGACTCCTTAACTTTCATACCCTGGGGCCTCCAACGTTTCTCACAAGGACAAGAAAATCATTGGATGGTCAAGCCACAGCCAGGGTACTGCTCCCCGCACTGTAGGAAGGAGGTGCCTGAACTGGAGAGGCAGCAGAGGAGATTCACCAGGACGTCACCTGGGACAGAGCATTCCAATGATCAGGAAAGGCTGGGTCCGTTCTATCTGGAGGGGAGGGGGCTGAAATGGGTGGGGGAGTGGTCTGATGGTGGACAAAGTTAAGGGAAGGGTAAAGAGGGCAGAGAGTAGGAAACCATCCTCTCCAAAACAGTTGTATCAAAATCTATATTGTATACGGTGTAATCAAACCAAAGGTCACTGGTGACTTTAGCACATTGAAGATGGTGTTGTATTTCACTGGTGTCCTCTTTACCCAAGAACTATCTCCCAACACAGATAACTTCAAGTGTTGTGTGTAGTTCTGGTCGCCCCATTACAGGAATGACATGGAGACTTTGGAGAGGGTGCAGAAGAGGTTCACCAGGGTATTGCATTCAGTTCTGATCACTCCATTGCAGGAAGAACGTGGAGGCTTTGGAGAGGGTGCAGAAGAGGTTCACCAGGATGCTGCCTGGATTAGAGGGCATGAGCTACAAGGAGAGGTTGGACAAACTTGGGTTGTTTTCTCTGGAGCAGCAGAAGCTGAGGAGAGTCCTGACAGAGGTTTATCAGATTACAAGAGGCATAGATAAACAGTCAGAATTGTTTTTGTTGGGGTAGAAATGTCAAATATTAAAGGACATCCTTTTAAGAAGAGAAGAAAAAGCTTAACGGGGCAAGGTTTTTACATGGAGAGCGATGGCTACCAGGGGTGGTGGTCAAAGCAGATACTGTAGAGATGTTCAAGGCTGTTAGATATAGATGGAATGGAGAATGTGGATATTGTGTAGACAGAAGAGATTTAGATTAATTTGACATTGTGTTCAATTGTGTTAATTTGGCGCTGGAGGTTCATGGCAGGGAGAGTTTTTCTTCCTTCTACCATCTGTGTGAGATGATGGGACTTTCGAGAGACTTTGAGACTTTTTTTTTTACCGTGCCCATGGTCTGTTCTTTATCAAATTACGGTATTGCTTTGCACTGTTGTAACTATATGTAAAATTATGTGGTTTTTGTCAGTTTTTTCAGTCTTGGTTTGTCCTGTGTTTCTGTGATATCACACTGGAGGAACATTGTATCATTTCTTAATGCATGCATTACTAAATGACAATAAAAGTGGACTGCGTGTCCTCATAATCTAATCTAATCTAATCTAATCTGACAGACATTTTGGCCCAGAGGGGCTGCTCCTGTTCTGTGATCCATTCCCTTAACAAGGGGAGTGTAATAAAAGAGGGGACCGAGATTCAAGGATGATCTCTGTGCTCAAGAACATTAGTAACAAGCTAAGGTCTGGGCGCCACAGTAGTGTAGCAGGTAGCGCAGTCCTACTGCAGCTCAGAGTGTCAGAGTTTGGAGTTTGGAGCTTAACTCTGGTGTCGTCCGTAAGGAATCAGTATATCACCCCATGAATGTGTGGGTTTTCTCCAGGTGCTCTAGTTTCCTCCCACAGTCCAAAGGTGTACCGGTTAGTAGGTTAATTGGCCATTGTAAATTGTGATTAGGCTAGAGTTAAATTGGTAGCTTGCTGGCAGTGCGGCTTGGAGAGCTGGAAGGACCTATCCTGAGCCGTATCTCCAAAATAAAACAATAATTAATTAGTTAATCTCTCTGAATTCATTTCCCACTGGTTAATGAGAGGCCTAATGAGGGTGTGTAACTTCAAAGGTAGATCTGATTACTCTTTGAGAGATGTGAATGATCAGAGTGATTTCGATTTAAAGAGTCACACAACACAAAAACAGGCCCTTTGGCCCATCCTGTCCATACTGATTATGATTCTATCCACAGTCACCCCGTTCCCCTGCAGTTTGCCCACATTCCTCTACCTCATCCATGGACCTGACCAAATACTGCATCTGTAACAACCTCTATCACTTCCACTGGCATCTCATTCCACACACCCACCAGCCTCATGTGCAAATTACCCCTCAGGTCCCCTTTACATCTCCCCCCTCTCACTTTAAACCTGCACCCTCTGATTCAAGGCTCTCCAAGCCTGGGGGTAAAAGACCTTGACTGTCTACCCTGTACAGAGAGGGCAGGTGGACAACAATGAGGTCAGCAACCTTGGAAGGAAAAGTAGCAGATCAGATTATTGTTTAAATGGTGAAAGATTACAGCATGTTGTTAAGCAGAGGGACTTGGGAGTGCTTGTGCATGAATCGCAAAAGGTTGGATTGCAGGTTATCAAGGAGGCAAATGGAACATTGGCCTTTATTGTGAGAGGGAATGAATTCAAAAGCAGGGAGGTATGCCACGAATGCACAGGGTACTGGTGAGGCCACACCTGGAGTAATGCATGCAGTTCTGGTCTGCTTACTCGAGGAGAAGTTACACTGGGTTTGGAGGCAGTGCAGAGGTGGCTCACCAAATTAATTCCAGAGATGTGGCGATGAAGAGAGATTAAGTCACCTGGGGCGATACACAAGAATATCACAAGAATAAGAGGGGATCTTATAGAAACATATAAAATAGTGAAATGAACAGATGAGACAGAGATGGGGAGGCGGGGGATTCAGTGCGGGTGGAGAGTGGAGGTGAGTCAGTGGAGAGGGTGAGATTAGAACCTCAAGACTCAGAGGAATAGATTTAGGACAGGGATGAGGAGAAACTAATTTTGCTGGAGACCGGCGAATTTGTGGAATTCTCTGCCTGGAGAAGCAATAGAGGCTTCTCTATAAAATTTATTTAAGACAGAGTTAAGTAGATTTTTGCATAGCAGAGAAATTAAGGGTTATGGGGAAAGGCAGTTAAGTGGAGCTGAGTCCATAACCTGATTAGCCATGATGTTATTGAATGGCGGAGCAGGCGCGAAGGGCCAGATGACCGTCTCCTGCTCCTGTTTCGTATTCTACTGATGTCCCTCATATTTTAATAAGCCCGATAAGGTTATCCCTCAGCCTGAGAATAAACACAGCCTGTCCAATCTCTCTTGATAGCCACAGTCCTGGTGAACCCCTTCTGCAGTCTCCCTCTCAATTCATCTCAAGTTTAATTGTCATTCAACCATACATGAATGGCCCATGATTACAGCCAAACGAAACAGCATTCCTCCAGGAACAAGGCACAAAACACAGTACTAACAGTCACACACAGCACAAAGCACACAGTGCATGTACAAGGCAGCAAGCACATAAAGTAAGATAGAGTCACACAATATAAATAGAACAGACTTGAGCCACAATGAGCTTGTCTTCTGCCAAGCGAACACCAGGGGGCAGCACTGACTCCAGCCTGGACGACTGCACCACACAGCTCCCAGGGGAGTGTACCAGCTCCAATGCCTCTCTCCAGGCGGCTGTAAACAGGCGACACCACGGCTTGAGGCCTACTCCTCGCGTAAACAAGATAGCAAGCACATATAGGATATCAGTAAAATACAACCACGCAGAATATATGTCTAGTCCAGAACCTGATTCCATGAATACCCAAGACCACAATAGAGCTCTCTCTCTCTGTCTCTCACAACCACATCCTTCCTGTAATGTTGTGACCAGAACTGCATACAATACTCCGAGTGCAGTCCGACTAATCTTTTGTACAGCTGCAGTGTGATGTCCAACCTTTTGAACTCAACTCCTCAGCCCAGGAGGTCAAGGATGTCGAACGCCTTCTTCACCAATGTATCCAGTGGTGAATTTTGAGAGTGAGGAAGGAACACAGAGGCTCTGGTGAGATTTGAACTCAGGTCTCTGGAATACTAGTCAGAGAAACTGAGAAACTCAGTCGGGAAGCTGAGCTCAAGAATCAGCAAGTCACGTTGTAGCTGTGAACAACTTTGATTAGGCCACACTTGGAGTATTGTGCACCATCCTGGTCACCCTGTTAGAGGGAGGAGCTGGAGGCTTTGAAGAAGATGTAGAAGAGGTTCACCAGATTTGAGGGCATGATTTATAAGAAGGTTGGACAAACTTTGGGTTGTTTTCTCTGGAGCACTGGAGGCTGAGTGAAGACCTGATAGAGGTTTATAAGGTTATGAGAGGCTTGAGACAGAGTAGACAGCTGATATCTTTTACAAAATCTCTAATACCAGCAGGCGTGCATTTAGGGTGAGAGGGAGAAAAGGTCAAAGGAGATGTGACAGGCAACCTTTTTTTACACAGTGAGTGGTTGGGAGACGGGTGCCTGGAATGCACTGCCAATGATGGTGGTGGTGGAGGCAGATGCAATAGAGAATTTTAAGAGGCTCTTAGTTGGGTACATGAAAGTGCAGAGAATGGAGGAATATGGACGTTGTGTAGGCAGGAGGGATTAGTTTGATTTGACATCATGTTCAGTCTCACATTGTGGGCCAAAGTCCCTGTTTCTTTGCTGTACTCTTCTGCAGTCTATGATTGAGCAGGAATGAGATGAGGATTTTTTTAAGTGGGATTCATGTAGGAATGGTCAGCACAGTCTAGATGGATCAAAGGTCCTGTTTCTGTGCTTGCTGTCCTGTGATTCCATTGGGAAAAAAGTCCATATCTCTCCAAGCAGGAGGGGAAGTGGTGGAAGAGATCAAAAACAAAGTCCAGTTTATTGTCAGATGAACAAATCTGTGTGTGCACAGGTGCAGTGAAAAAGTTACTTGCAGCAACATCACAGGCACTGAGCGTCAGAGACACAACATTCACAAGGAAAACAAAGTTAAACAACTTTTACAAAAGAACACAAATGAAACAAACAGAAATTGTCCATTATAGAGCAAAGTATGGCTGTACTGAGTCTATTATTGTGCAAGGTACTGAGGCTGTACAAAGTAGCTGTACTGAGTCCATTGTTGAGCAAAGTGTGGCTGTGCTGATGTTGTGATTAGGACTGTGCCAGATTGTTCAGGAACCGAATACTGAGCCTGAACATGGTGAAGTGGGACTTCAGGCTCTGTACCTCCTGCCCAATGGGAGCTGCGAGATGGCATGGCCCGGATGGCGGGGATCTTTGAGAGTGAATGTAGCTTTGTAGATGCAGCGCCTCCTGTAGATACTACCGATGATGGGGAGGGATGTGCCTGTGATGTATTACCTGAGACCACCACTCTTGTAGATTCTTACGTTCCAGCACTTCCAAATTCCTGTACCAGATAATGATGTAACCAGTCAGGATACTTTCAACAGGACAGCTGTAGATGTTTGTTAAAGTGTTCAATGACGAGCCGAACCTCCCTAACCTCCTGAGGAAGTAAAGACGCTGACGCACTTTCTTTGTGATAGCATGTTATGTGGGATCATTGTAGCTAGAGTTTGGGGAAGTGGGATAGTATTCTTCCCAATGGACTGAACAGCAGCCGGCATCATAGTACACCAGGAGACAGCTCTGCTTCCTGAATTTTCCCAGGTCCTCATGCTCATCACTTCAGGAACGCCGGGAGCTCAGGATGTGTGGAGCTCATTGCCTCTCTCGCCTCTTCCTTGCCCTTCCTTCACCCTGGGATCTCCGTGGTTTTGTCCAGCTGACCAGATCAAACAGCTCCCTGTCCCACCTTTTCCACGGATCCACTCCGGCAGAAATCCTGTTGAGATTGAGCTGGCTGTGGGGTGGGGGGTTCGGATGGCGTGAGCCAGGATTCTATGTATTGCCCGTACCCAGCCATCCCACCTCTTCGCCCAATGCCTGTCTCCCCTCACCTGTCCGCACCTCATGTACCGTTTCGCCTGTTCATTCCTCACCCGTATCACACTCACTGTCACTCCTCTCCTGTCTCCCCCTTTAACTTCTCCCCCCCGCTCCTCACCTGGTGTCCTTTATCTTTTCCTTAGCCCCACCGACAACACATGGTATTCCAACAGCCCACCTGTGCAGCCCTCCACACATCTCCAGGGAGAGCCAAGGGAAGCTGGGAGGAATAATGGGGTAGTAAGTATAAATATTGTACGTGTGAGATCCCTCTCCCAATGAGGGTGAGAGCTTATCTCTGTCTAATCCCCTCTCTCTGTCTCCCTCTTATCCGACAGGAGGCTCTGAACGCTGTGAGTGAGAACCAGGGGCTTTACGAGTCTTCATACCCTCCATCTCATCTGATCAAGCCGGAGATGACATCCGGGGTCTACGCGCCCTCGGCCAAAAGCAGCCCAGAGGTCGGGGAAACAGACTGGGGCAACCAGAACAGTCGGGTCACGGTGAAGCGCGAGGCAGAGCAGGTGAACGGTACCAGGTACGTCCTCTGAGGGGCTGGGGACTGCACTCTGGGGACCCCCACCTCAATGGGATACTCGTGGGATTCAGGTGTCCCAAACTCTGCCCTTCCCAGGAATTCCCTTCCTCTCGCGAAGACGGCACAGAAGGCTGGCTATCATCAGTCCAGGCACTGAGTTCAAGAGCTGGGAGGTTATGTACAAGACGTTGCGAGGCCACATTTGGAGTACTGAGTCACCCTCCTGTAGGAAAGATGCCATCAAGGTGGAAGGAGTGCAGAGGAGTTTTACAGAAATGTCGCCGAGACTCGAGGGCCTGAGTTATCGAGGGAGGCAGGGACTTTATTCCGTGGAACATTGGGAAATGTGTGGTGACCTTACAGGGCTGCATAAAAATCAGGAGGGGCAGAGATAGGGTAAACGCAGACAAGGAGAGGAAATCAAGAACTAGAGGACACAGGTTTAGGGTGAGAGGGGAGTTGAGGGGCAACGTTTCTTCCAGAGGGTGGTTCGCCAGAAGTGGTTGAGTCAGGTACGTTTGCAACATTTAAAAGGCATTCGGACAGGACGAGGGAGAGGAAAGGTTTAGGATACGGGGACAAACATGGGCAAATGGGATTATCCTAGATGGTGATCTTGGTCACTGACACTGTGACTCTATCTCCTTTCCAAATCCCCCACCAAACAGATATCAGCCAACAATTATACAGGTGTCCAAACTGGCCCATTAGTCTGGGAGATTTAATGAGGATATTGGGATGGGAATTGGAGTTGGTTTATTATTGTCACATGTACTGAGATACAGTGAAAAACTTGCCTTGCACACTGTCCATACAGATCAGATCAGTACACAGTGCATTGAGGCAGAACAAGGTAAAACAATAACAATGCAGAGTAAAGTGTAACAGCTACAGAGAAAGTGCAGTGCAGGCAGACCCAAAGTGCACGTCCATCTTATTGTTCCAGTCTTACAACAGCGGATTCGAAGCTGTCCCTGAGCCTGGTGGTATGTGCGCTCAGGCTTTTGTATTTTCTGCCCGATAGGAGAGCGGAGACGAGAGAATGCGCAGGGTGGGTGAGGTCTTATGCTGACACTGAGAGGTGTATAGAGAGAGTCCACGGAGGGGAGTTTGGTTTCTGTGTGATGTGCTGATACAAACAATACACATAGGAGGGTGAGGCAGAAACGATCTATGCAATCCCACTCCCTGAAAAACTTCCTCCCCGCCAAACCCCCAACCCACCGAAATTCTACTCCTCTACTCCTCACCCACACACCCAGTTGAAATGCATGGGGTCAGAGTGAAAACATGCAAACTTCACATGAACACTGACCCTCACTGGACAGTGGGTCTCACGCACATACACACACATACACACACACACACACACATAGATCGTCACCGGGGGACAGTTCTCACACACAGACTCTCAGTAGGGGACAGTTCACAGTTCACACACACTCACAGAGCGCTGGTATCAGAATTTAACCCACGTGTCTGGAGCTGGGAGGCAGCAGCTCCACTCATTGTGCCACTGGGGCTGTCTTGCACTGGATGGTGCAGGAACATAGGGCAGTGCAGAACAGGAAACCACAATGGCATATTAACCAAATTAGACTAAATCCCTTCTTCTTGCACACGATCCACACCCCTCCATTCCCTGCACATCTGTATGCCTATCTGAGACCCTCTAAAACATCCCTATATATCTGCCTCCACCACCACCCCCCGGCAGCTCATTCCCACCAGCCTCTATGTAAACCCTGTCCCACTCACCTCCTTTGAAATTACCCCTCTCACCTTATATGCATACCCTCCAGTATCAGACATTTCAACTCTGGCAAAAAGATGCCGACTGTCTACTCCATCTGTGCCTCTCATAATCTTATAAACCTTTAACAGGTCTCCCCTCTGCTGCCACTGCTCCAGAGAAAACAACCCAAAGTTTGTCCTTACAGCTCACACCCTCTAATCCAGGCAGCAACCTGGTGAGCCTCCTCTGCACCCTCTCCACAGCCTCCACACCCTTCCTGCAATGGGACAACCAGAACTATACACAGTACTCCAAATGCTTCTTGACCAAAGTTTTATTCAGCTGCAACATGACTTTCTGGCCCTCGAAGGCAAGCATGTCGTATACTTTCTTTATCACCCTGTTTACTTGCATTGTCCACTTTGAGAGAGCTATGGGAGCATACGTCAGTGCTCCTTGGGGTCCTGCTCGTAACTATGTGCTGTTTTACATTTGACCTCCCAAAGTGCCACACCTCACACTTGCCTGGATTGAACTCGGTCTGCCATCTCCCCGCCCAGATCTGCAACTGAGCTGTACCTTGCTGCTGGAGAAGCAGTGGATGTAAGGGTGGAGTTCAGGTGCAGCAAGTTTCAGGAGACACTTTCTCTTCAGGGTAAACTTTAGTAACAGAGAAGATCAGAATGGAAAATATCCTTAACTTTAGTGGTTGCGAGTCCAAAGTTGGAGCTGGTGAGCATCATTCTGATGTCCCTACTCGTAAACCCAATCAGAATCAGGTTTATTATAACTGTTGTCGATATTAAATTGGTTGCTTTGTGGCAACGGTACACAGAACAAGACATAAAAGTGACTATAGAACAAATTACAAAAGATAAATAGTGCCAAAATGGAAGTACAAAATACCCACAGTTGTGATAAAACCTGCAAGAAATTGGAATTTTAGAATTTCAAATGGTAACATGAAGTCAGGTGAAAAAGAGGGACATGCGCACGTGCGCACACACGCACACACACACACACACGCACACACACAGATTGAGATGATGATAAAGCTGAAAGATTCTGTCCAATATAGATATTGATGTCATACAGTAACACCATAAGACATAGAAGCATAACTATCCCATCAAATTTCTGCTGCAAATCATCATGGCTGATTTATTAACCCTCTCAATCCCATTCTCCTGTCTTCTCCCTGTAATCTTTGACACCCTTACTAATCAAGAACCTATCAACCTCAAATTTAAATATACCCAAGGACTTGGTCTCCATAGCCACCTGTGGCAATAAATTCTACAGATTCAACACACCCCGGATAAAGAAATTCCTCCCCATCTCTGTTTTCAAGGGACATACTTCTATTCTGAAGTTGTGCCCTCTTGTTCTAGACTCCTCCACTCTATGAAATATCCTCTCCACGTCCACCATCCAGGCCTTTCAATATTTGATAATTTTCAATGAGATCGCTGTTCTGGGACACCTCTTCTTTATGATATTCTTGTATAAATAATTTGGATGAAGAAGTGGAAGAGGGTGGGTTGGTAAGTTTGCTGATGACACAAAGGCCGGTGGATTTGTAGACAGTGTAGAAATTTGTTGTCGGTTACAGTGGGACATTGACAGGATACAGAGCTGGGCTGAGAAGTGGCAGATGGAGTTCAATCCGGAAAGTGTGAAGTGATTCACTTTGGAATGTCGAACTATAACACAGAATACAGGGTTAATGGCAGGATATTTGACAGTGTGGAGGAACAGAGTGATGTCTAAGTACATACAGTAGATCTCTCAAAGTTGCTGTGCCAGTTGATAGGTATATGGTGTGTTAACCTTCATTAGTTGGGGGATTGAATACAAGAACTGCAAGGTCATGTTGCAGCTCAGTGAAGTACTGGTAACATCAGATCTGGAGTATTGTGTTCAGTTCTGGTCCTTATAGGAAAGATGTGGAAGCTTTAGAGAGGGTGCAGAGGGGATTTACTAGGATGCTGCTTGGATTAGAGAACATATTTTGAGAAAAGGTTGAGAGAGCTAGGGCTTTTCACTGGTGAAAGGAGGGTAAGAGGTTGGTTGATAGAGGTGTATAATATTATAAGACCATAAGACATAGGAACAGAATTAGGCCATTTGGCCCATCATTCCACCATACCTATATCACTCTTGACCTCATTCTCCTGCCTTCTCCCCAGACAGCTAGTCTAACACTATTGCCCCAAGTTCAGTTCCTGCCACTGTCTGTAACTTGAGCCACACTCAAAAAGTAACTTTTGACACCCTGACTAATCAAGAACCTATCAACCTCAATGACTTGGCCTCCACGGCCATCCATGGCAATGAATTCCACAGATTCACCACCCTCTGGATAAAGAAATTCTGTTCGAAATAGATGTCCCTCTGACCTGAGGCTGTGCCCTCTGGTCCTAGATTCATCCACTATCAGAAACAGCCTCTTCACATCCACTCTATCTAGGTCTTTCAATACTCATTAGGTTTCAATGAGGTCTCCGCTCATTCTTCTGAACTCCAGCGAATACAGGCCCAGAGCCAATCAAATTCTCCTCATACCTTAACCCTTTCATTCCCAGGATCATTCTCATGAGCCTGCTCTGGACCCTCTCCAATGCCAGCACATCCTTTCTTAGAAAAGGGGCCCAAAACTACTCACAATATTCCAAACACAATTCCACCAGAGCCTTATAAAGCCTCAGCTTTACATCCTTTCTTTTATATTCTAGTCCTCTTAGAATGAATGCTAATGCTGTATTTCATCTCTCACTTCTTTACCTAATCTAAATCCTTCTGCAGACTCCCTGATTCCTCAACACTACTAACCCCTCCACCTATCTTCGTGCCATCTGCAAACTTGGCCACAAAACCATCAATCCCATCATCCAAAACTTTGACACACAGCATAGAAACAGGCCCAGTGTTCACGCTGACAATGATGCCTCTCTACACTAACCCCACATGCCCGCATTAATTCCATTTCCAAATTAGAAACAGCTTTACTCTAGTCATATGTCACCAGATTGGTTGTTTTTCAGCAGCACTACAGTGCCAGACATGAAAATCACAATAAGTTACAGCGAAGAAGTGAATAGTACAAAGACAAATATCAGGGATGAATACTGAACACACTTACATTATAAATGTACTTCAGATCTTGAACCTTTGGAAGATGAATGCTGAGGTAGTGTTCATGTGTTCATGGACTGTTTGGCAATCTGATGGCAGAGAGGAAGAACCCGTTCCTAAAAATATTGAGTGTGGGTTTGTCGGCTCCTGTGCCAATGTTCCCTCTAAGCTGTGTGCGCGCACACACTTTGTCTGCTACGAGCGCACAAAGGAATTTAAACTGCACACAAAAGGTTGCCACCCTCTACCTCGTTGGCACATTAAGTACGTTTCACAACAATAGACAATCACATTTCCTTTTCCGCTTTCTGATGCGGATGGTATTGGCAACGTGGTGTTTGCGATGATTTGTCTGCAGGTTTTAGAAAAGGCTTATTTATACTGTTCTTACTGAAGAACTTATTCAGTGCACACATGCTGTTGTCACTGGGCAAAGCACGAGGTTTTTCACGCACACTGGTCATTACAAGTTACAGGGAACGTTGTCCTGTGCCTCCTTCCTGATGGCAGTAATGAGACGAGGGCATGACCCGGATGGTGGGGATCCTGAGTGGTGGACGCCATTTTCTTGCAGCACCACCTTTTTAAGATACCCTCAATGGTGGGGAGGGTAGTGCCTGTTACGGGCTGGTTGAGTCGACAACCCTCTGTGACCCTGTGCATTGCAGCCTCCAGACCATCACTAACTGGCAGTGTTGAGAAGAGTGAAGAAGTCCATCCAAGGAAACGGCGGGTCAGAGGTCACCCGGCTGGTTGGGCAGACGGTGCGATTTAATCCGGACAAGTGTGAGGGAGCACAGTTTGCAAGGTCAAATTCCGTTACGACCTGATGGAGGTGGTACAAGATGATAAGATGTATAGATACAATGGACAACCAGCTCCTTTCTCCCCAGGGCAGCAATGGTTAATATGAGAGGACATCCTTTGAAGGTGGTTAGAGGTCAATAAGACAGGGATATCAGCAGCAAGTTTTTTTTTGCAGATAGTGGTGGGTGTGTGGCATGGCCTGCTGGGGGTGGTGATGGAGGTTTAAGAGACTCGTAGATAGACACATGGATGAGAGAAAAATGGAGGGCTATTTTATTCTACGGTCAGCACCACATCATGGGCCAAAGGGCCTGAACTGTGCTGTAATGCTCTACTACATGGAGGGAGTACTGATGTACAGAGGGACCTCAGGGTCCTCGTCCACAGCTCCCTGATGAGGACAGGGTGGTGACAAAGGCCCACTGGCCATCACACACCAAGGCACTGGGTATAAGAATCAATGTTTAAATGACACTTGGAGAGATACACGGATAGGAAAGGTTTAGAGTGAGATGGGGCAAATGTAGGCACAGGGATGAAAGAAAAATATAAGGCTCTGTAGGCAGGAAGAGTTGGATTGATTGTGGAGTAGTTTAAAAGGACAGTAGAACATTATGGGCCGAAGGGCCTGGAGGGTGCTGTGCTGTTCCGTGTTCTCTGTAAATGGGACTAGCTCAAGGAGAGACCTTGGACAAGTTGGGTCATATGACTCACATGATTAGAATGACCATATCAGGTAAGGTATTAGAATTGGCTTATTATTGTCACACGTACCAAAATACAGTGAAAAGTTCGCCTTGCGTACTGTTCATACGGATCAGATCACAGTGCATTGAGGAAGAAGAAGATAAAGCAATGACAGAATGCAGAATAAAGTGTAACAGTTACAGAGAAAGTGCAGTGCACGCAGACAATAAGGTTCAAGGTCATGGAGGAACTCAGAAGATCAGGCACCCTCCTGATGAAAGGTCTCCACTCGAAACATCAACAGTTTATTCTGCTCCATAGATGCTGTCTGACCTGCTGAGTACCTCCAACATTTACTGCCTGCTGCTCTGGATCTCCAGCATCGGCAGAGTCTGGTACTAATGAGGCGCAAGATCAGAACGAGGTAGATTGTGGGGCCAAGAGCCCGTCTTATTGTACTATGGCATCGCTCAGTAGTCTCATAACAGTGGAAAAGCATCTGTCCATGAGCCTGGTGGCTCGTGCTTTCATGCTCTTGTATCTTCTCCCCAAAGCCGGGGGAGAAGAGAGAATGTCCGGGGTGGATGGTGTTATGCTGACCGCTTTACTGAGCAGTGAGCAGTGTAGACAGACTCGATACAGGGAGGATGGTTTCCATGATGTGCTGAGCTGTGTCCAGCTCTCTGCAATTTCTTCCCTGATGCAGTTGACAAAGGTTTAGCAAAGTTGGGGGAGGGGGTGGTGTTAGAGGTTTGCTTGGACAGAGAGCAAAACATAGAACATAGAATAGTACAGCACAGTACAGACCCTTCGGCCCACAATGTTGTGCCGACCCTCAAACCCTGCCACCCATATAAGCCCCTACCTTAAATTCCTCCATATACTTGTCTAGTAGTCTCTTAAACTTCACTAGTGTATCTGCCTCCACCACTGACTCAGGCAGCAAGGTTTGGTATGAGGTAGATCACAGAAGGGAGGCCCTTCTGCCCATTGAGCTCAGGCTGACAGCTTTCGCCTGGGGCGTTGGCCCGAGGTTGACCCGCCCATCCTGGGACTGACTCTCTGCCCCGCGGCGGGCTCCCATTCTCCCCACAGCGAGACGCCAGTGGACTGCAGCGTGGTGCGAAGAGGCAAGATGCTGAGCGGGCAGGAGGGGGTCCCAGTGGTCTACAACACCAGCTACGGGAGCGAGCAGCGCGACAGCCCCCCCTCCAGCAGCAACAATGAGAAAAGGGTCATCGTACCCGCAGGTAAGGTGCTGGGCCACGCTCACTTGCTGAGACATACTCTCACACACACTCATTGGCACACTCACACATGGCATGTCACAGTCATTAAAGGCTGATTTATACTTGTGCGTCAAATGTACACCATAGGTACATCGTAGCAGCGTACCCTATGCTGTACTTTACGCCAACCCTACGCCATAGCCTAACGCGCACCTCTCCCAAAATGTAACTGCGCATCGCAGCAACGCAGACCGCAACAACTGTGATTGGTCCGCTTGGTATAGCAATAGCTTGTCATTGGGCGACTGAAGGGCAGGGAAGGAACTCTGGCTGCAATGCTTTCCATAAAGCTTTACAGACCTCCGAAATTATGGAGGACCCTGTGCTTGACGCCAGTTTGTAGCTAGCTGCTCCAGCCTGTTGACTTGCACCTGAAGCTAAAACTCGAATGGTGATTGCCAGTCTCTGAGTATACTGTGCGTACACTGATGCGAAATAAATGGTTGGAGACGAGGAACCAAATCGTCAAATCTACCTGCTGACATCCAAAAGTGTTTGAAATGCATTTCCTCGTCCATGTCTCTCAGTGGCCGGACAAGCACTGAAAATTCACCCTCCTTCAGTTTCAGTCGCCGTTGTTTGAAGTTTGAGTTCGTGTTGAGTTTCAACACAGTGGAAATTCAACACAGTGGCATAGAAACCCCACCGCCAACTAGCGTTTTGGCGGTGAATTGCAGAGCGGCGCAGACACACCAACGCACAAGTATAAATGCTCACAATGGCGTAGCCCACTTGAGTAGGCTATGGCGTCGAGTTGACACACAAGTATAAATCAGCCTTTACACGGACACACACACACTGATATCTATGTGTGTATGGTAATACACAGACACACACATGCAGAAAATACTGACTCTCATGCACACACACTCACTGCCTCACACAGGCCAATACACTTACTTGTATACAGTTCCACACAGTCCGACTAATGCATAAACTCAGAGATCCGCACAGATATAAACCCAGATACTCTTGACACATTCATACATGCATAAAACACACACAGTAAATTAGCCATTTACAACACAAAGCACACAGAGACATACATGTAAAAAGCACACAGACTCACAAGTAAAATACTCATACACACATATAAAACACACACAAACTGAAACAAACACAAACCCTCACGGTGGACATACATTTCTTTCTCTCTCTCTCTCACACTCACACACACACACACCATGAAGGCCAACCTCCAGACACTGACCATGGTGTGCTATCCTCCCAGACCCCGGGGTGTGGACCCAGGACCATGTCCGCCAGTGGCTGGAGTGGGCGGTCAAGGAGTACGGCTTGTCGGACGTAGACAGCAGCGTCTTCCAGAACATTGATGGCCGGGAGCTGTGCAAGATGACCAAGGACGATCTGATGGGTCTCACCACTGAGTACAACGTTGACATCCTGCTCTCCCACCTCAATTACCTCCGAGCAAGTGAGTCTGCCCACCCGGCGGGGTTCTGGGCTCTGGACTGGGGAATCCAGCCCACAGTTACTGCTTCAGGGAGTCCGGTCCAGGATTTCCACTCAAGGGAGCCCAGCCTGGAGAATCTTGTCCAGGGTTTCTGTTCCACTCAAGACAGCCCAGCCTGGAGAATCCAGTCCAGGGTTTCTGTTCCATGAACCAGGGATTCCAGGTGAAGGGTCTCTTCTGACAAAGGGTCTCAGCCAAAAACATCCCCTCCACAGCCGGTCCAGCAGCCCCAGCCTGGGGGAGTCTGGCTCACGGGCCCCAGCCCAAGGGGGTCCAGTGCTGGGGCCCCTGTCTAGGGATTCTGGGCCAGGTATTCCATTCCAGGGAATTCATTTTGGAGAATCCAATCCCAGGAGTCTAGTCCAGGCTTCTGAAGCAAAGGGTCTGGGTGATCAAAGGACACAGAGAGGCAGGGACTGACTGGGCAGGGCTCTGGGTGAAGGTGTGTGTGTGTGCATGCGTGCACGTGTTGGTACGAGCCGTGTGTGTCGGTGAGTGTGGCAGGAGTGCGTTAGCCGTGTGTGTCTGTCAGCGAGTGTGAGATGCACACCGACACTAATGTGTCACTCTCCGTTCACAGACAGCCCCACCTTCACCTACCCAAACGCAGGCTCCCACCCACAGCAAACCAGCCGGCCCCCCATCAAAACAGGTGAGGGGTTGGGAAGGGGAGTGAAGGGTTAGGAGGGAGGAAATGGGGAGGGAGAGGAGGAGGAGCTGTGGTGAGGGGAAGAGAGTGAAGTGCAGGGTTGAGGTTGGGGAAGAGGGGTTGGGAGAGGTATGGGGGTGGGGAGGAGGGGAGGAGTGGGGTTGGTAAGGATACAGGGGAGGGGGAGGAGAAGGGGAGAGAGATGGATGTAGATGATAGGAAGAGTGAGGGTAGAGGAAGATAGGGGGGCAGAGGGGAGAGGAACAGTTGGATACAGAGGGATGGGGAGGAATGGAGGGGAGGGATGGGGAAGAATGGAGGGGAGGGATGGGGAAGAATGGAGGGAGAGCAGGGGGTCTGAAAATAGGACTGGGAATGGAGGAGTGGGTGTGATGGGGAGAGAAACAGGTAGAGGGAGAAGATGAGGTTGGAAGGAAGAGGGAGGGGGAGAAAGGGGAGGGTAAGAGTGTGCAGGGTCAGGGATGGGGAAATCAAGGTTACTGTCACACCACTGGGGGGGGGGGGCTGCAGGGTTAAGCCTGGTAATGGGGAGGTAGGGTCCTGGGATGGAGGTGTTGGGATGGTCTGTGGAGGAGATCTCCCCCTGCATCACCTCTGACCTCTGTCTCTGTACAGAAGCTGTGTATGAAGAACCACGCAGAACAAGTTGGGTCGGGTGTACAAACACCGTGACAAAAGGTGAGACAGGGTATTCCCCACCCCTTTCCCATCTTTGTGACCTACACCCCACCTGGTCTCTGTGACTCCCTCTGTCTCCTGTACCCCTCCCTGTCTCTGTGACCCCCCTTCACCCCCACACCCCTCCCCATCTATGTGACCCCCTTCACCCCCACACCCCTTCCCATCTCTGTGACACCTTTTAACCCCACACCCCTCCCCATCTCTGTGATCCACTGCATCCCCCACACCCCTCCCCATCTCTATGACCCCCCTTCACCCCCACACCCCTTCCCATCTCTGTGGCCCTCTTTACCCCCATACCCCTCCCCATCTGTGACCCCCTTTACCCCCACACCCCTCCCCATCTCTGTGACCCCCCTTCACCCCACCTCTCCCCATCTGTGATCCCCTTCACCTCCACACCCCTCCCTGTCTCTGTGACCCCCTTCACCCCCACATCTCTCTCCATCTCTGTGACCCCATCATTCCCCACACCCTCCCTGTCTCTGTGACCCCCTTCAGCCCCCACACCCCTCCCCATCTCTGTGACCCCCTTCAGCCCCCACACCCCTCCCCATCTCTGTGACACCCTTCACCCCCACACCCCTCCCCATCTCTGTGACACCCTTCACCCCTCCCCGTCTCTGTGACCCACTGCATCCCCCATACCCCTCCCCATCTATGTAATTCCCTTCTTCCCCCACACGCCTCCCCATCTCTGTAACACCCTTTATCTCCCACACCCTCCCCATCTGGACCCCCTCCATTCCTTACACCCCTCGCCATCTCTGTGACTCCCTCTGGCCCTTGTACCCCTCCCATCTCTGTAATATTCACCTGCCCCTACACCCCTTCCCTTCTCTCTGCACCCCCCCCCACCGCCTTCTGGTCCCAACACTCTTTTGAGTCTCTGTGACCCCTCCCCTCACGCTGGCCTTTGGATGACACTACTTTTGCACCCTACAGGTTCCCCACCTCAGCCTTCGACTCCGGGCCGTCCCTCCGAACAGCCTCGTTTACACCCAGGTAGGTCTCTGTGACTCCCTCTTGGTGCTGCCCCCACAGGTTTGTGACCACCGTTAACCACGCTATGTCCTCGTCTCTCACCGACAGATTCCTACCAGATGCTGTCCACTACAGCCTGCCGAATGACCAACCCAGGTGGGTGTTCCGGAGGCAGGGGGGCTGAGATCCCACATGCACACGGATCCTCACTGCGGGATGGGTCTCTCACATATATAGGCCCTCAGTGGGAGATGCGTCTTACAAACACACAGAGACCATCATCTTACACAGACCCTCACTGGGGGACGGGGGTCTCTCACTCTCTCTCACACACACACTGACTGTCACTGGGGGACAGGGTCTCTCTCTCTCTCTCTCTCTCTCTCTCACACACACACACCCTCACTGGGGGACGGGGGTCTCTCACTCTCTCTCACACACACACTGACTGTCACTGGGGGACAGGGTCTCTCTCTCTCTCTCTCTCACACACACACACTGACCCACACTGGGGGACGGGGGTCTCTCACTCTCTCTCACACACACACTGACTGTCACTGGGGGACAGGGTCTCTCTCTCTCTCACACACTGACCCTCACTGGGGGACGGGGGTCTCTCTCTCTCTCTCATACACACACACACACAGACCATCACTGGGGAACAGGTCACAAACACACACAGACTTTCATTAGAGTTTGGGATGGGTCCCACATGGGCACAGATGTGTCCTCCTTCTTCACCCCTCTGTCTCAACTATCTCATCTCTCTCTCTCCCCCCCTCCCCTTGTCCACAAGAGACAGAGTGGAGGGAGGGAGGGACATTTCCCGAGGCCATTCAGCTGATCAAATCCATGCCATCTCCTCGTAAATCTTGCAACAATTCCACATGTTGCACTCACTTCAGACGCCTCCTGTTTTCTATGTTTTAGTCAATATGTGAATCTCTGGATTAGACAGCATGTCCTATGAAGGCAGGTTTAGTGAGCTGGGTATTTCTCTTTGAAGCAAAGGATCAGAGGAGACTCAATAGAGGTGTACAAGATGATAAGAGCCATAGGTAAAGTGGACAGCAGCAGAAATGGCTAATACGAGGGAGCATTATTTTAAAATGATTGGAGGAAAGTCTAAAGGGTTGTCACAGGAATTTTTTTAAACACAGTAGTGCTGACGGGGGTGGTGGTAAAGGCGGATACATTAGGAATATTTAATAGACTCTGGGGCACGTGGATGAAAGAAAAATGGAGGGCTGTGGAATGGTTACATTGATGTTGAAAGGTTGACACAACATTGTGGGCCGATTGGCCGGTACAGTACAGTAATGTTCCATCTCCTCTGTTCTCCAACCCCCCGCCCCCCACAGGCAGCGGACAGATCCAGCTGTGGCAGTTTCTCCTGGAGCTCCTCTCCGACGGCTCTAACGCGGCCTTCATCACCTGGGAAGGTAACAACGGCGAGTTCAAGATGACGGACCCGGACGAGGTGGCGCGGCGCTGGGGGGAGCGCAAGAGCAAGCCCAACATGAACTACGACAAGCTGAGCCGCGCCCTACGCTACTACTACGACAAGAACATTATGACCAAGGTCCACGGCAAGCGCTACGCCTACAAGTTCGACTTCCAGGGCATCGCTCAGGCACACCAGCCCCACGCCCCCGAGTCGCCCATCTTCAAGTACTCGGCCGAGCTGCCCTTCGCCAGCTACCACCACCCGCAGAAGACCAGCTTCACCTCCGCTGCCGCGACCGGGCCGCCACCAACGCACCACCCCTCCCCCGCCCCTGTCTCCAGCGCCCCGTTCTTCGGTCCCGGTAGTACCTACTGGAGCTCGGCGCCAGCCGCTATCTACCCGGCGCCCGCCGTAGCCCGTCACCCGGGAACCCACGTCCCTTCCCACCTAGGAGCCTTTTACTGACCAAGGGTGGGTGGAACCCTCGACGGCCGTGAACCACTCCCCCACGCCCCTTTCCCGTCCTCCCGCCCTTCTCCCGGCTTCTCGGGAACCAAAGGGTTAACGCATCTTCTCAGTGGACCTTTCCGTCTCTCACTCACCTAACCCAACGTAAGCATCCGTCGAGGCACGCCGTCTTGCTCGGGGACTTGGTCACGGAGATCTACGCAACAGAACTGCAAGCCTGCGTACAACCCCGGCATATTTCTCTCGCTTGGGACGTTTACCTGGCGATTTTTATCTCACGGACAATTGGCGACGACATTATCCCGAAGAACAACCCCGGGCTCTCGTCGTAACGAAGAAATGTGTGTATATATATATAATGTTTTATATAATGTATAATTGTAGCTGTGCGAAAGAAATTGCTGTCGAAGAAGCTTCGTCAATGAAGAGTAGCAGCCATCCTCGGACCGGACGCCAGACTGTCGGTTGTCTGTACCGTTTCCACAGCCCCCTCCTTCTTTCCACCTCCATTCCGCGCTCCACGCAGCCCACTTCCGCCCAGGAATGAGTTCGTTTGGGGAGGCGGGTCAGATGACGGGATTCGAATCCTTTTGGTGGGCGCTGTAGAAGGTGAATGATGTTTGGGGTAGGGAGTGTCTCCTGGTGATGGGGTTCAGTGAGATTCGCATGAAAGGCGGGGAGGGTCGGGAGCAGGGTCATTGGATTGATGGCTGTCAGGAGAGGACATTGAGTTCAAGGACGTCAGGAGAAGGAACGTGTCGATTGATCATCGATTCAATGAGGTCAGGATGGGAGAGAGAAGCCTTCGGCCACGGACCTAATGACAACGTGACAGGAAGCGTGCCCAATAGTCACGGACTCAGTGATATCATTGGTGAGCCTGTTATATTTGATTCAATGAGTTCATTGATCAATTATATCATGAAAGCGAAACGTGTCCGCTGGTCAATTAATACAATAAGTCGTGTCTACTGGACATGAACCCAATAACATCATGACAAGGCGAGCGTCTGTGGCTGCCTTTGAGGCCATGAAAGGGGCGAGAGCCCAGATGACGCGTCCTGACAATGGGGTGTGTCCATTGGTCAAGGATCGGAGTGCATCAATTGGTCATTGGAGATGACATCATGATAATGATGTATGTCCAGTGACCTTTGATTCATCAAGGTAATAATAGGATAGGAATGTCGATTGGCTATGAACTGGATGTTATCATGACGGGAGAGTGCCCATTGGTTGTAGGTTCAATGAGGTAGCAGTAAGGGAGAGACACCGCTAGTCAGTGACGTCGCGACATAGGAGTGTGTCTATTGGTCGCTGAGTCGAGGTCACGATGGGTCGGTTGGGTTGAAGGGAGAGGGTCTGGTAGAAGCGCTCCGCCGTCACGCACGCACTGGAAATCTTTGATTCGATGCCCATTTTCACTGCTATCTCACTGTACGTGCGAAGTTTATCCGCTCACTCTCGCTTCCCTCGAGTTGCCTTCCACGTTCCCGTCAGAAAGGCTTGTGAGGTTAATTAACCTTCGATCTTTGGGTGAGGGGTCAAAGCGCGCAGGACTCCTAGAAATTGGGATTAACCCTGAATAGATGCCTGATGATTGGCAGAGATCATTGAGCCTGTCTCCTCGAGACACCATCCCACCCCCACGCAAAGGTGCAGCAATCGACAGCTGAATCCCCGACATCCGACCCCCCCCCCCCCAAATCCTGGACACCGTAGACCCGTTCTTCCTCCCCAGCTAGACAACGGGTGGAGAAGGGCCTTGAGCTGTGAAGGGGAGTTGAGGACGAACAAACGGACGTCCCAGACCCTCTCCTTATCCCAGGCTCCGAGGCCCCATTAAGGTCACAGAATACACGGCCCTGGAAAAACTTGGTTGAAGGTGTGGGGGCGGGGGAGGGAGCCGGGATTGCCGTAGCTTCTGTGTTTTACTTTGATGTAATGAAGTAAATAAATTTATATTTAGAGGACCCGGGGGTGACTGTGAACACGTCTGAAGTCCGAAACTTTCCTTTGACCCACCGCCTACATTTTCCGAGCACCATATTGGCCATCACGGCGGACGTGTCTCTCTCCTCTTATTCTTCTCTCTTCTCATTCACACACACACTCATTGACCCTCACTACTGGGAGACAAGCCTGCCTGCGTCCGTCTGTCTTTCTCACTCACTCACTCACTCACTCACTCACTCACTCACTCACTCACTCACTCACTCACTCACTCACACACACACACACACACACACACACACACACACACACACACACACACACACACAGGGAAGGATCTCTCTCTCTCAAACACACACACTGACCCTCACTGGGGGACGGATATCTCTCACACAAGCACACACACACACACACACACTGACCCTCAGCAGGGGGACAGATCTCTCTCACATACACGCGTTGACTCTCACTGGGGGACGGGTCACATACGCTATCATTGGGGGGGATGGGATATTGGTCTTTATGATGTGAGGATTTCACTGTACAACATGGGACAGCACATCACAGAGAAAAGGCCCTTCAGCCCACAATGTCTGTGCTGAACATGATGTCAAATTAAACTAATTCCCCTGTGCCTGCACGTGTCCTGCCCTCCCATTCCCTGCACGCCCATGTGCCTATCGAACAGCCTCTTAAACACCTCTATCATATTTGCCTCTGGCAGCACATTCCAGGCCTCCACCACTCTCTGTGTAGAAATAAACTTTCCCCTTCTCAACTTAGAACTCTTCCCTTGAGTATTTTGTCGTTTCCACCCCGTGGAGAAAGATTCTGAAGTTCACTTTGCCTATGTTATAAAGCTCTTTCAGTCTCCACTGCTCCAGAGAAAACAACTCAAGTTTCCCTGTCCTCTACATGGTATGGTTAGGGAGCCTCAGTGTGGTGCAGGTTCTGGTCTTCGTACCCACACAAAGATATACTGACCACAGAATATTCACCAGAACTGTTCCAAGGGCGACATTTTTGAGTTGGGCAGAGGCAGAGGCAGTGAGGAAGGTATACTGTAGAGTTCAGAGCAATGGGGAGATCTCACTGAAGCTCACCAAATTCATACAGGGAAGGAACTTACCCCCCCCCCCACCCCCAGCCAGTACTAGGAATCCCAGTCTCAGAATAACAGGTTAGCTGTTCAGGGTGGAGACCGAAGAAATTTTTTAAATATCTGTTCTCCTCTCCAATTCCTCCTCTTCAGTTTTTTACCGTTTGCTCCTCTCACCTTCCAGCTTTTCACTTCATCTGCCCTCTCCCACTAACCCACATTCTCCCTCACCTATCTTGTCCTCCTACCTTGTTCACCTATCATGATGCCAGCCCATGCTGTTTCCCCTTCACCTACCTTCTTCCTCCAATTTCTGTCCCCTTCCTTTCTAGTCCTGGTGAAGGGCCTCAACCTGAAACATCGACTATTTATTCCCCTCCGTGGATGCAACCTGAGTTTCTCCAACATTTTGTGCATGTTGCTGTGAATTTCCAGAATCTGCCGAATCTCTTGTCTTTGGAAATCTTTGGAGTATTTTACCCCGGAACTCCGCAGTGGTTCTGTGCCTGGCACACAGTTCCTTCATCAGTCAGGGCACTTAATCCAGGGGTTAGGACAGAACATTGCACAGCTGTGCAGGGCGTTGGTGAGTATGGAGTGCTGTTCTGGTCACCTAGCTCTAAGAGGGATGGCATTAAGCTGCAGAGGGTGCAGGAAAGATTCAAGAGGACATCACTGGGACAGGGGGGCTTGAGATATAAGGAGAGACTGGATAGGCTGGGACTGTTTCCCTGGAGCAAAGGAGGCTGAGGTTTATGAAACCATGAGGGGCATAGATAAGGTAGGTGGTCACTGACTTTTTCCCCAGGGTAGGGACATTTAATATTTGAGGACACAGGTTCAAGGTGAGAGGGGAAAACTTTAAAGAGAACCTGAGTTTTTCTCCCAGAGAGTGGTCGGTATATAGAACGAGCTGCCAGAGGAAATGGTAAAGACAATGTCTAAAAGGCACTTGGACAGGTACACGATAGAAAAAATTTAGAGGTACCTTGGTCAGCATGGATGAATTGGGCCAAAGGGCCTGTTCTAGAGTTGTGTGACTAACATCCAGAACTCAGAGGGATAGATCTGGATGTGTAAGAAAATCAAGGAAGATGTGAAGAGGGCTGGGGAAACATCTCCGACTGAGAAGATCCTCATGGTGTGGACAGAGCTGAGTACAGCTCAACAGAGGACCAGGTCCTCAACCCCAAATATTGTGCCGTGCTAATTAAATTAGAAATCAAATTCCCAAATGGGAGGCTGGTTCAGAAGGTCATGTCACCTGGCCTTCAGGATGCAGTAGTCAAATAGATGCAACAATGCCTTAGTGGGAGAGGCCAGAGAGTGGGAGCAAATGGTTGTCTCTCTGACTGGAGGCCTGTGCCACAGGGATCGGTGCTGGGTCCATTGTTGTTTATCCATAAGACCGTCAGACATTGTACCAAAATTAGGCCATTCATCCCATCCAATCTGCTCTGGTATTTGATCATGGCTGATTTATTTTCCTTCTCAATTCCAGTCTCCTGACTTCTCCCTGTAACCATTGACTGATCAAGAGTCTTTCACCATCTGCTTTAAATATACCCAGTGATTTGGTCTCCACTGCCATATACGGCAATGAATTCCACAAATTCTTCACCTCTATATTACTGATCATGTGGTAAGTCGCATCACAAATTTGTGGATGACAGCAAGATTGGGAAGGAGTAGATAGCAAATCAGAATCAGATTTAATATCACCAGCACATGTTGTGAAATTTGTTGTCTTTGCAGCAGCAATACAATGCAATATATAATAATTAAAAAGCTGTGAAAAGTAGTCCAAATAAAAAGTCAGGTAGTGTTCATCAGTTCAATGTGCATTCAGAAATTGAATAGCAGAAGGAAAGAAGCTTTTGCTGAATCAATGAGTGTGTGCCTTCAGGCTCCAGTACCTCCTTCCTGATGGTAGCAAGGAGAAGAGCCCTGTCAAAGCTTGCAGTGTGATCTGGTTCAGCTGGGAAAATGGGCTAAAAAATGGCAGGTGGAATTTAAGGCAGACAAGTGTGAGGTTTTACACTCTTGATTGGATAATCCAGGGTAGGACCCACACAGTGATTGGTGGGGAACTGAGGCGGTGGTAGAAAGGAGGGAGTTGAGAATACAGATTCATAATTCCTTGAAAGTGATGTCACATGTAGATAACTTTGTAAAGAGAGCTTTTGGCACTTTGGCCATCATAAGTCAAAGTATTGAGTGGAGGAGTTAGGATGTTATGTTGAAGTTGTATAAGACATTGGTGAAGCCAGATTTGTATTGTGTGCAGTTCTGGTTACTTTCCTGCAGGAAATATATCAATGAGATTGAAAGAGGTTAGAGAAAATTTATAAGGTTGTTGCCAGGGTGTGAGCACCTGAGTTATAGGGAGAAGTTGAATAGGTTCAGACTTTATTCTCTAGAGCATATGTGAATGAGGGGAGATCTGATTCAGTTAAACAAAATTATGAGGGGTATAAATAGGGAAAATGCAAGCAGGCTTTTCCACTGAGACTGGGTGAGACTAGAACTAGAGGTCATGGGTTAAGGGTGAAAGGTGAAATATTTAAGAGAAACCTGAGGGCGATCTTCTTCACTGAGAGGGTGGTGAGATTGTGGAATGAGCTGCCGGCATATGTGGTGGACGCAGGTCCAAATGCAACATGTAAGACAAGTTTTGATAGGTACATTGATAGGAGGGGTATAGAGGGATGTGGTCAGGGTGCAGGTAGCTGGGATCAGGTATGAACTAGATGAGTGGAAGGGCCTGATTCCTTGTTGTAGTAGCGCTGTATAACTTTAAAATGGATGAATGGGAGAGCAGGATTGAGCAGGTGGAAGTGAGGAGGCTGGGGCGACAAGAATTTGTGATAGTCCAATCACCGAGAATGGAACAAAATGGGGCAGGATGGACTAGAAGGGCAGAGATGCCTCCATCTACTCTTAGTCCATTTGTTTGTGTCTGTTCTGCACACAACTGTTCCACTTTCTCCCTAAAGGCGGCTGGATGCATGCTTGCCTTTGTCGATCTGGGCGTTGAGTACAAGAGTCAACCACAACTCTATAAAACTTTGGTCACGCCGCATTTGCAGTTTTGCATGCAATTCTGGCCACCCCATTAACAAATGAGTATGGAGGCTTTGGAGAGGGTGCAGAAGAGGTTCACCAGGATGCTGTCTGGATTAGAGGCCATAAGCTAAAAGGAGAGGTTGGACAAACTTGGGTTGTTTACTTTGGAACGGCCAGAGACCTAAGAGAAGTTTATAAGGATATGAGAGGCATAGATGGGGTAGACAGTCGGTATCATTTTTCCCAGGGTCGAAATATCTAATACTAGAGAGTGTGTGTTATAGGTGAGGGGAGGAAAGCTTAAAGGAGATGTGCAGAAAAATATTTTTACACAAAGAGCAGTAGATGGCCGGAAAGCATTGCCAAGGGTTGTCTTGCAGACAGAGAGGAAGATGAAGAAACTGTTAGGCACACATAGGAAATGTGCAGGGAACGAAGGCTGATGGATCATGTGCAGACAGAAAGGATTTGGTTTAATTTAGCCTCGTGTTCAATAGACGTTGTGGTCCAAAGGGCTCCAGTCTTGGTCCACGCCCTTCTGTGTGCTTTCGCCATTCAAGTGCCTGTCCATATAGTTCACTATTATGGTGAGGGTTTCTGCCTCCACCACCCCCTCATGCAGTGCATTCTAGATTCCATTCTCACCCACCCCAAGGGAAAAAAAATAATCTCCTCTGCGTCCCCTCTAAACCTCCAGCCTCTGACACTGGTCTTGGAACCCTCTGCCATAGTGGTGGCGCTGGGAGGGGAAAGTTTCCAGTGTTCTGCCCAACGTCTGCCCCTTATAATTCTTTCCACCTTTACCAGGTCCCTCCATCACCTTCAGCACTCTCTGTGCCAGAGAGAAAAGCCACAGCCTCTCCCATCTCTCTTCATCACTGGAATGCTCCATCCCAGGCAATGACATCCTGGGGAGTCAACTCTTCCCCCTCTCCAGTACAGCCACCTCTTTTCTACAGCGTAGTGACAGAACTGCATGCCATACTCCAGCTGTGTTATAAAGTTTGTACCATAACCTTCCTGCTCATATGTGCTGTGCTCAAGCGAATGGGCAGACATCCGATACACCATCCTAATGATCTAACTATCTTGATACCTTTGGAACACCTGAGGTCCCTTTATTGCCGAACACTCCTCACCATTCATGGTGTGTGTCCTACCCTTGAACACTGAGGTCCCTCTGTTCCTCAACACTCCCCACCACTCAGTTTGTGTCCGACCCTTGTATACTCAGGTTTCTCTGTTTCTCAATAATCCCTGTCATTCACAGAGTGCCCTACTCTCACATACTGAGGTATCTCTGTTCCTAAACACTCCCCAATATTCACAATGTATTCCTACCCTTTCACACAGAGGTACCCCTCTCCTCAATACTCCCCATCATTCATGATGTGCATCCTACTCTTCTACCCCAATGGAATTTTTTCCTTCAGCTCTCCCTACCATTCAAAGTGTGAACCCTATCCTTGTACGCTGAAGTACTGCTGTTCCTTAACACTCCCTACCATTCACAGTTTGTGTCCTACCCTTGCACACCAAGGTTCCTCTGTTCCTCAATGCTCCCCACAATTTACAGTTTCTGTCCTACCATTGTACACCAGTAGAGGGAGCAAAGTTCTGGGATTGCCGCAAGCCTGAAAGTCTCCTGAAGTCACTTCGAGATTTTCACAGTGGCCAGTAGCCCACTCCTTCTAGCACCCCTTTATGAAGGTCCTGGAGTTGGAATGAAGCTTCTGCAAAATGTCCAGCAAGTCGAAGTGGAGCCAACCAATTCCCTCATCTTCTTCACTGACACCCGGTCGAGCAGGAGACCAGAACAAACACTTTCTTTGAAGTTGTGGCTGAAATCTTTCTCCTGAAGATCATACTTTCACCACAGTCGAAATAAACAACAATCAGTCAACAATTGTTGTGTCATTGGCAAGCATATAGATGGCATTTAAGCTGTGGCTAGCCATACAGTCATGGATGTGGAGATGAGAACAACAGTGGGATAAGCACGTATCCTTAAGGTACACAAGTGTTGTTTGTCAGTGAGGACAAGGTGTTGCTTTTTTTGGCATGCAAACGAAAGCTTTCCCCCCCTGTCTCAGTACATGTGCCAGTTTTAAACCAAATACCAGTAGGTTACAGTTTTGGTCACCTATTAGAGGAAAGAAATACTTGAGCTGGCAAAGATTTATGAAACTGTTGCCAGGGTTCGAGGGTTGAGTTACAGGGAGAGGTTGGACAATCTAAGATTCTGAGGAATAGAGTGAAGGAGACTAAGGAGTAATTGTCCGGAGGAGTATCCTCCATAAACTTAGCCACAAACCCATCAATTCTGTCATCTAAATCATTGATATATAACAGGAAAAGAAGCACTCCAAACACAAACACTAGTAATTGGCAGCCAACCAGAAAATGCCTCTTTTATTCACAGTCTTTGCCTCCTGTCAGTCAGCCAATCTAATATCCATGCTAGAATCTTTTCTGTAATACCTCGGGCTGTTATCTTGCATAGCAGTCGCATGTGCAACACCTTGTCAGAGACCTTAAGGTCATAGAATCAAAGACTCTACAGCAAAGAAACAGGCCTTTTGGCTCACCTGTTTTATACTCAACCATTTATCTTCTTAGTTCCTTTGACCTGCATCTGGACCATAGCCCTCTTACCCAGGTACCTATCCCAATTTCACATAAATGCTGAAATCGACCCCGCATACATCACTTGTGCTGGCAGCTCATTCCACACTCTCACCAACGTCAGAGAGAAGAACTTCCCCCTGATGTTTCCCTTAAAATTTTCACCTTTCACCCTTCACCCCTAGTTCCAGTCTCACCCAAATGCAATCAAAATGGCCTGCTTGAACTTACCCTATCTATACCCCTCATAGTTTTGAAATCCCCTATCAAATCTCATCTCAACCTTCTACGTTCCAAGGAATAAAGTCTTAACATATTCAAGCTTTCCCTATAACTCAGGTCCACAATTCCCTGCAATCTCCTTGTAAATTTCCTTAGCACTCCTTCACTCTGATTTACATCTTTCTTGTAGGTATGTGACCAAAACTGCAAACAATACTCCAAGTTAAGCCTCACCAAAGTCTTGTATACTTTCAACATAACATCACAACTCCTGTACTCAATGCATTGATTTATGGCCAATATTCCAAAATCCTTCTTAATGACTCTATCTACCTGTAATGCCACTTTCAAGGAATTATGGATGTTTCCCAGATCCTTCTGTTCTAGTGCTCTCCTCAGTGCCCTACTTTGGTTGGTCCTCCTAAAGTGCAACACCGCACACTTGGCTGCATTAAATTCCATCTGCTATTTTTAGCTGGTCCAGATCCCACTGCAAGCCATGATAGTCTTCCTTGCTATCCACCGTACAGTCAATCCTGGTGTCATCCAAAAATTTGCTGATCCAGTTTACCACATTATCATCCAAATTATTGAACTAGATGACAAACAACAATGGACCCAGCACCGAACCCTACAGCACTCCACTAGTCACAGACCTCAGTCAGAGAAGTCAAGGTCCAATCCAATTGACTACCTTATCTTGAATGCCAAGCAACTGTACCTCTTGGTCAACC
The DNA here is from genome assembly GCF_030028105.1 of Mobula birostris. NCBI lineage: Eukaryota > Metazoa > Chordata > Chondrichthyes > Myliobatiformes > Myliobatidae > Mobula > Mobula birostris. The sequence goes on along the minus strand of NC_092377.1, from coordinate 129,510,171 downwards.
TCCTGGCTTTAGATTTTTCTAACATTTGGCTCTCTTCCAGGGAAAGGTGGGGGGGCCTGTACAGAAGGGATGGTTCGTATATAAACTGGAGGGGCACTAACACCATAGCAAGAAGGTTTGCTGATGCTCCAGTAGCAGCGGCAGGCGTGGGGGGGGGGGGTGTGAAGTTCAGAGTACCCAAACAGATAGCGGAGTGTCATGGAGAGAGATGCTGTCAAACCTACATACAAGGTCAGGAATCAAAAGATTGAGCGTGGTATGACCAATGTTCTGAGCTGTGTATATTTCAGTGCAAGGAGTATTATAGGAAATGTGGATGAGCTCAGGGCTTGGGCCAGCATGTGGAATTAAGACATTGTAGGCATTGTGAAATTTGGTTGCAGGAGGGGCAGGACTGGCAGCTCAGTCTTCTGGGGTTCCATTGTGAATCAGTACAAGGGATTAAAGGGGGAGGGGTGACATTAGTAGCATAACAGTGCTCAGGACAGACTGGAGAACCCGTCTAGTGAGGCTTCATTGTTAGAACTGAAGAATAACAAAGGTATGACCAAATTATTGGGAGTATTTTAAAGGTCACCCAAAAGTGCATGCGATTTAGAGGATCACATTTCTAGAGAGATCGCAGACTGTTGCAAAAAAAAGTTATGATAGTAGGTGATTTTAACTTTACACATATTGAATGGAACTCCAGTACTGTAAAAGGGCTGCATGGGAAGAGCTTGTGAAATTTCTTCAGGAAACTTTCCTTACTCAGTATGCAGAAGTCCCACCTAGAGAGAGTGCTATACAGTACTAAATCTCCTATTAGGGAATGAGACACGGCAGGTGGCAGAAGTTTGTGTAGGGGAACACTTTGCATCTAGTGATCGTAATGCCATTAGTTTCAAAGTAAGTATGAAAAAGGATAGGTCTGGTCAATGGGTTGAGGTTCTAAATTGGAGAAAGAGCAATTTTGATGATATCAGAAATGATCTGGCAAGTGTAGATTCGAACAGGTTGTTTTCTGGCAAAGGTCTACTTGGTAAGTGGGAAGCCTTCAAAAGTGAAATTTTAGAGGACAAAGCTTGTATGCGCCTGTCAGAATAAAAGGTAAACATAATAGGTATTGGGAACCTTGGTTTTCAAGTGATATTGAGGCTAGAAGGTACATAGCAGCTATAGGCAGATAGGAACAAATGGGTACTTGAGGAGTATAAGAAATGCAAAAAACACTTTAAAAAGAAATCAGGAGGGCTAAAAGAAGGCACGTAGTTACTCTGAGGGCTTAGAATCCTATATTAAGAGCAAAATGCTAACAAGGGACAAAAATTGCTCCTCAGGAAGATCAAAGTGGTAATCTATGCATGGAGTTGAAAGAGATGGAGGAGCTCTTAAATGGAATTTTAGTATCAGTATTTACTCAGGAGACAGACTCAGAGTCTGTAGATGTGAGGCAATGCACCAGCGAGGTCATGAACACTATATAGATTACAGAGGAGGAGATGTTTGCTGTCCTGGTGCAAACTAGGGTGGATAAATCCCCAGGGCCTGACAAGATATTCCCTCGAACTATGTGGAAGGCTACTGCAGCAATTGGAGGGCCCGAGCAGAGGTACTTAAAACATGAGGTGAAGGGTCTAATGTTGTATCCAGGACTTCATGAGTGAGTGAGCCTGACATCAGTAGTGGGAATGTATTGGAAAGTATTCTAAGGGACTAGATATAAGTATGTGGATAGACAGGGACTGATTAGGGATAATCAACATGGCTTTTTGTGTGTTAAGTAATATCTAACTAATCTTTTAGAGTTTTTCAAGAAAGTTACCAGGATAGTTGATGAAGGCAAGGCAGTGGGTGTTGTCTACATGACTTTAGCAAGGCACTTGACAAGGTCCATCATTGGAGGTTTGAACACTCAAGTCTTCATGAAGATGGTAGAGTTTGTCATCAAAACGTCGATTGTAATTGATACCTGTATCCAGCAGGAAGCCAGAAAAGAGAATTTTCTGATTTCTGGCCTCAGTGGCTCGTGGTACAGATAGGAATCCTGAGACCACAACCCTGGAGGTCTCGTCATTTAATTTAACAACCGAATCCCTGAACTCACTTTGCAGGACCCCATCACCCATCCTATCCTTCTCAATGTGACCATGGCCTCTGGCTGCTCACCCTCCCACTTAAGGATGCTGTGGACTCGATCACAAATGTCCCTGGCTCTGGCACCTGGGAGGAAACAAACCATCCATGAATCTTGTTCTTGTCAACAGAACCTCCTTTCTGTTTCCTTAACCAATGAATCCTCTATAACCACAGTTTGCCTCTTATACCCTCTTTCCTTTCTGAGCCACAGAGGCAGACTCAGTGCCAGAGACCTGCTTGTGTGGCCTCTCCCTGGGACATCGGCCCTCCCAACAGTATCCTAAGCAGTATAATTATTATTGATGGGAATGACTACAGGAGTTCTCCCTTTCCCACTGATGACAGTCCTGTAATGTAATGGTGACTACCTCCCTGTAGTTTCTATCTGTCACCTCCTCAATCTCCTGAATGAGTGGAAGCTCATTGAGCTGCAGCTCCAGTTCCTTAACACAGTCGCTACAGCTCGGTGAACCTCATACAGGTATAGTTATCAGGGAGACTGGAAGTGTCCCAGAGTTCTCACATCTCAGACAGGGAGCCTAGCACTAAATCTAGCCCCATTCTCAGTACAGTGGATATGCACTAACAGAAACATTATGTACACCTTATTCTTCTTGCAACAGTCTGCGATCACTCAACAAATGTTCTCCTCCAAATCCCATGCACTGTTCGGTGACCTTTAATATACTCCCAATAATGTTGTAATACCTTTCTTATTCTTCAGTTCTACCTACAAAACCTCATTAGGTGAGCTCTCCAGTCTGTCCTGACAGAGCAATGCCATGACATTTACCAATAATACGGATGTCATCCCTCATCTTTAATCCCACGTACTCTATGACATCTGAAGCAATGGAACCCAAGATCGCTGAGCTTCCAGTCTTGCTGCTCCTACAACGAAGTCTCACAATGGCTGTAATCTCATCATTCAACATGCTGATCCATGCCGTAAGCTCACCAGCCTTACCTATAATAAGCCTTGCACTGAAATATACACAGTTCAGAACATTAGTCAGACCATGCACAAGGATTTGATTCCTGATGTTGTGTGCAGGCTTAACAGCATCTTTCTCCACAGCCACTCCACTATGAGGTACTTGAGAAGCATAAGAAATACAATAAAACACTTTAAAAAGAAATTAAGAGAGCTAAAAGAAGGCATGTGGTTACTCTGAGGGCTTAGAATCTTATATTAAGAGCAGACATTAAGAGCAAAAATCTAGCAGGGGACAAAATTTGTCCTCAAGAAGATCAGATGGGAAGAATCAGGAAAATCAGTTCAGGAAGAATCTATGTATGGAGCCGAAAGAGATGGAGGAGCTTGAAGTGAATTTTTTTGCATGAGTGTTTACTCAGGAGAGTCCATAGTTGTGAGGCAATGTACCTGGGTGGTCATGGACCCTATAGAGATTACAGAGGAGGAGGTTTCTGCTGTCTTGAGGGAAATTATCGTGTATCAATCCCTATGGACTGATAAGATGTTCACTCAGACCATGTAGGAGGTTAGTGCAGAAATTGGAGGGATCGAGGAAGAGAGGTTAAAGCATCGTTAGCCATGAGTGAGATGAAGCTGGACTGGAGGACAGCAAATGTTGTTCCGTTGTTTAAGAAACACTATAAGAACAGACCTGGAAGTTAGAAGAGGGTGAGCCTGCCATCAGTATTGGGAATGTTATTGGAAGGTATCCTAAGGGATTAGATATACAAGTATGTGGATAGACAGGGACTGATTAGGGATAGTCAACATGGCTTTTTACATGTTAAGCCATATCTAACCACTCTTGCAGAGTTTTCAAGCAAGTTACCGGGATAGTTGATGAAGCTTAGGTAGTGTCTAATTGGACTTCAGTTAGGCATTTGACAAGGTCCCCTATGAGAGGTTGACCAAGAGGTACATTTGCGTGACATTCAAGATACGGTAACAGTTTGGATTGGACATTGGCTTCACAGAAGATGCCAGAGAGTGGTTGTAGATGGTTGCCTCTCTGACTGGAGGCTTGTGTCTAGTGGTGTGCCGCAGGAATCAGTGCTGAGATTGTTTTTGTTTGTCATCTATATCAATGATGTTAATGATAATGTGGTAAAGTAGATCAGCAAATTTGCGAATGACTCCAAGATTAAGGGGTGTAGTGGATAGTAAGGAAGATTATGAAAGCCTGCAGTGGGATCTGGACCAGCTGAAAATGGGCTGAAAAATAGCGGGTGGGATTTTATGCAGGTAAATGTGTGGTGTAACAATTTGTGAGGACCAACCAGTGTAAGCCTTACACGGTCATTAGTAGGGCAATGATGCATGCTGTCAAACAGAAGGATCTGGGAATACAGATCCATAATCCCTTGAATGTAGCATCACTGATAGTTAGGGTCCAACAGAAACATTTGGAATATTGGCCTTCATAAATCAATGTGTATAGTATAGGAACTGGGATGTTACGTTGAAACTATATCAGCCGTTGGTGAGGCATAATATGGAGAATTGTGTTGCAATTAGGTCACTTATCCAGAAGGAAGAGTAAATAAGATTGAAAGAATGCTGATAAGATTTACAAGGATGTTGTCATGACTTGCAGATCTGAGTTATAGGGAAAGATTGAATAGGTCCCTAGAACCCTAGAACATAGAAAATTAAAGGATGATTTGATAAAGGTTGCAAAATTGTGAGGTGTATAAATGGGGTAAATACCAGCAGGCTTTATCCACTGTGATTGGGTTAGATTACAAAAAAATATCGTGGGTTAAGGGTGAAAGGTTTTTTTCACCCTTAGGGAGCTGAGATTGTGGAATGAGCTGCAAGTGCAAATGGAACTTCTTGGCTATCATCAACATTCTTGATGTTGTATTATTTTGGTAGGCATCTTGTGAACGTGTGTGTGTGTGTGTGTGTGTGGCATATCAGAGAACAGAAAGGAGGTTCTGTGAACAAGAACAAGATTCATAACACATGGCTAAGCAGTTGGTGCAGGAGGGAGGCCTTCAAATTTTTGGATTATTTGGCTCTCTTCCAGGGAAGGTGGGACCTGTACAGAAGGGATGGTTTGTACATAAACTGGAGGTCGAGTAACTATAAGGTTTGCTGGTTCTGCAGAGTGGAGGGGTGTGGCATTCAATTAAATTTGCAGGGGGATTGGAACGAGAGTACCCAAACAAATATTGGAGTGGCTGTGGAGAAAGATGCTGTTAAGCCTGCATACAATGTCAAGAATCAAATCCTTGTGCGTGGTATGACTAATGTTACGAGCTGTATATATTTCAATGCAAGGCTTATTATAGATAAGGCAGGTGAGCTTAGGGCATGGATCAGCATGTTGAATTATGACAATACAGCCATTGTGAGACTTCGTTGTAGGAACAGCAAGACTGGAAGCTCAGCGATCTTGCTTCAGACGTCATAGAGTACGTGGGATTAAAGACGAGGGATGACATTCGTATTATTGGTAAATGTCATGGCATTGCTCCGTCAGGACAGACTGGAGAGCTCACCTCATGAGGTTTTATTTGTAGAACTGACGAATAAGAAAGGTATTACAACATTAATGGGAGTATATTAAAGGTCACCGAACAGTGCATGAGATCCACAGGAGCACATTTGTAGAGTGATTGCAGACTGTTGCAAGAAGAATAAGGTTGTAATATGGGTGATTTTAACTTAGTGCATATTAACTGGAGCTCCAAAACTGTAAAAGGCTGGATGGGAAGAGTTTGTGAAATTTCTTCAGGAAAGTTTTCTTAATCAGTACCTGACAGTCTCAATTGGATAGTATGTGATACTAGATCTCCTATTAGAGAATGAGACACGGCAGGTAACAGAAGTTTGTGCAGCTGAACACTTTGCATCTAATGATCACAAAGCCATTAATTTCAAAGTAAGTATGGAAAAGATAGGTGTTGTCCATGGGTTGAGGTTCTAAATTGGACAAAAGCCAATCTTGATGGCATCAGAAATGATCTCGCAATTGTGAATTGAGACAAGCTGGCAAAAGTGTACCCGGAATGTGGGAAGCTTTCAAAACTGAAATTTTGGAGGATAAAGCTTCTGTGTGCTTGTTGGAATAAAAGGTAAAGATAATAGGTTTTGGGAACCTTGGTTTTCAAGAGATGTTTTGGCCCTGGTTAATTAAAAAAGGAGGTGACAGCAGGTATTGGCAGGTAGGAACAAATGAGGTACTTTAGAAGCATAAGAAATGCAATAGAACACTTTGAAAAGAAATCAAGAGGGCTAAAAGAAGGCATGTAGTTACTCTGAGGGCTTAAAATCTTATATTAAGAGCAGACGTTAAGAGCAAAAAGCTAGCAGGGGACAAAATTTGTCCTCAGGAAGATCAGATGGGAAGAATCAGGAAGATCAGTTCAGGAAGAATCTATGTATGGAGCCAGAAGAGATGGAGGAGCTTGAATTGATTTTTTTGCATGAGTATTTACTCAGGAGAGTCTATAGTTGTGAGGCAAAGTACCTGCGTGGTCATGGATAGACAGGGACTGATTAGGGATAGTCAACAAGGCTTTTTATGCGTTAAGCCATATCTAACCAATCTTACAAAGTTTTCTAGGAAGTTACCAGGATAGTTGATGAAGCTAAGGCAGTGTATGTTCTCTAATTGGAATTTAACAAGGCATTTGACAAAAAATATGGTAACAGTTTGGATTGGACATTGGCTTCACAGAAGATGCCAGAGAGTGGTTGTAGATGGTTGCCTCTCTGACTGGAGACTTGTGACTAGTGGTGTGCCACAGGGATCAGTGCTGAGATTGTTTTTGTTTGTCATCTATATCAATGTTGTGAATGATAATGTAGTAAACTAGATCAGCAACGTTGCGTATGACTCCAAGATTGGAGGTGTAGTGGATAGTGAGGAAGATTATGAAAGCTTTCAGTGGGATCTGGACCAGCTGGAAAAATGGGCTGAAAAATAGTGGATGGGATTTTATGCAGGTAAATGTGTGGTGTAGCAATTTGTGTGGACTAACCAGTGTAAGCCTTACATGGTGATTAGCAGGGCAATGATGCATGCAGTCAAACAGAAGGATCTGGGAATACAGATGCATAATCCCTTGAATGAAGCATCACTTATCGATAGGGTCCTACAGAAACATTTTGGAATATTGACCTTCATAAATGAATGTGTAGAGTATAGGAGCTGGGATGTTATGTTGAAACTATACCAGCCTTTGGTGAGGCATAATATGGAGTACTGTGTTGTGATTTGGTCACTTATCCAGAAGGAAGAATAAATAAGATTGAAAGAATGCTGATAAGATTTACAAGGATGTTGTCATGACTTGCAGATCTGAGTTATAGGGAAAGGTTGAATAGGTTAGGAGTTTATTCCCGAGAACATAGAAAATTAAAGAGTGAGTTGATAAAGGTTACAAAATTATGAGGGGTATGGATGGGGTAAATACTGGCAGGTTTTATCCACTGTGGTTGGGTGCAACTACAAAAAGATGTCATGGGTTAAGGGTGAAAGGTGAACACTTTAAGGGGAACATGAGGAGGATTTTCTTCACCCTGAGGGAGGTGAGATTTTGGAATGAGCTGCAAGTGCAAATGGTGTATGTGGGGTTGATTTGAATATGAAGTGAAATTTAAATACATGGGCAAGAGGGGTGTGGAGGGCTATGGTCCAGATGTGGGTGAACAGTACTAGGCAGATAAATGATTCAGCACAGTCTAGATGGGCCAAAGGCCCTGCTTCTATGCTGTAGAATCTTCAACTCTATCACTCTAAGACATATGACAAAGTGCTGCACATGAGAGTGCTAAACAAGATAACAGCCCATGGTATTACAGGAGAGATACGAGCATGGATAATAGATGAGCTGACTGGGAGGAGGCAAAGACTTTGAATATCAGAAGCCTTTTCTGGTTAGCAGCCAGTTGCTGGTGGTGTTCCACAGGTGTCTGTGTTTGGATCCCTCATCTTCAAGTTATATGTCAATTATTTCAATGCCACCATCAGCAAGGAGGTACAGGAGTGTGAAGAAATACACACTCAACCTTTCAGGTACAGCTTCTTCCCCTCTGCCATTAAATTCTGAGTGGACAACATACACTACCTCAGTATTTTCTCAGATGTTCCTGAACTTGTTGGGTATCTTCAACATTCTTGATGGTGTATTATTGTTGGAGACACCTTGTGAACGTGTGTGTGTGTGTGTGTGTGTGTGTGTGTGTGTATATGTGTGTATATGTGTGTGTATGTGTGTGTCTGTATGTGTGCATGTGTGTGTGTGTGTTTGACGTGTGTATGTAATGGGGTAAACATAAATGAATGCAATACATCAGATGCAGCCTCTATCAAGTAACCCTTCATTCCCCTTTACTTTCAACCTGTACCTTGCAGAAACTTTCCTCATAAGACATGCTCTCTAATCCAGGCAGCATCCTGGTAAACGTCCTCTGTACCCTCTGCAAAACATCCACATCCTTCCCATATAGGGATGACCATAACTGAACTCGATACTCCAAGTGTGGTCTCACCAGGGTTTTATAGAGCTGCAACATTACCTTACAGCTCTTGAACTCAATCCCCGACAGAAGAAGCCCCTCGCACCAGCGCCTCAACAGCCAATCAACTTACGCAGCAACCTTGAGGGAACTAAAGACTAGGAACTGACGGTCCCTCTGTTCTTTCATACAACTAAGATTCCTGCCACTAACCCTGTGTTCACAATTAACCTTCCCAAGTGAATCACTTCACACTTTTCCAGATGGAACTCCATCAGCCATTTCTGACCTCAGCTCTGTATCCTGCCGATGTCAAATTAGGGAAACATTTAACTGGAGAAAGGGGAAAAGTGAAGCTATCAGGCAGGAACTTGGAAGGATAAATTGGAAGTCAATGTTCTCGGGGAAATGTCGGGAAGAAATGTGGCAAATGTTCAGGGGTTCTGCATAGATACATTCCAATGAGACAGGGAAAGGATGGTAGTGTAAAGGAACCGTGGTGTACAAAGACTGTTGTAAATCTAGTCAAGAAGAGCTTAAAAAAGGTTCAAAAACCAGGTAATGATAGAGATCTAGGAGATTATAAGGCTAGCAGGAAGGAGCTTAAGAATGAAATTAGGAGAGCCAGAAGGGGCCATGAGAAGGCCTTGGTGGACAGGATTAAGGAAAACTCCAAGGCATTCTACAAGTATGTGAAGAGCAAGAGGATAAGATGTAAGAGAATAGGACTAATCCAGTGCGATATTGGAAAAGTGTGTATGAAACCGGAGGAGATGGCAGAGGTACTTAATGAATACTTTGTGTCAGCATTCACTATGGAAAGGGATCTGGGCAATTGTAGGGATGACTTGCACTGGAATTAGAAGCTTCAGCATGTAGATATTAAAGAAGAGGATGTGCTGGAGCTTTTGGAAAACATCAAGTTGGATAAGTCACCGGGACTGGACAGGGTGTACCCCAGGCTACTGTGGGAAGCAAAGGAAGAGATTACTGAACCTCTGGTGATAATCTTTGCATCGTCAATAAGGAAAGGAAAGGTTCCGGAGGATTGGAGGATTGAGGATGTTGTTCCCTTATTTAAGAGAGGGAGTAGGGATAGCCCAGGAAATTATAGACCAGTGAGTCTTACTTCAGTGGTTGGTAAGTTGATGGAGAAGATCCTGAGAGGCAGGATTTATGAACATTTGGAGAGGCATAATATGATTAGGAATAGTCAGCGTGGCTTTGTCAAAGGCAGGTCGTGCCTTATGAGCCTGATTGAATTTTTTGAGGATGTGACTAAATACATTGATGAAGGTAGAACCATAGATGTAGTGTTTGTGGATTTTAGCATATCATTTGATAAAGTAACCCATGCAAGGCTTATTGAGAAAGTAAAGAGGCATTGGATGCAAGCAGACATTGCTTTGTGGATCCAGAGCTGACTTGCCCACAGAAGGCAAAGAGTGGTTGTAGACGGGTCATATTCTGCATGGAGGCTGGTGACCAGTGGTGTGCTTCAGGGATCTGTTCTGGGACCCCCAACTCTTTGTGATTTTTATAAATGACCTGGATGAGGAAGTGGATGGATGGGTTAGTAAATTTGCTGATGGCACAAAGGTTGGGGGTGTTGTGGATAGTGTGGAGGGCTGTCTGAGGTTACAGCGAGACATTGATCGGATGCAAAACTGGGCTGAGAAGTGGCAGATGGAGTTCAACCCAGATAAGTGTGAGGTGGTTCATTTTGGTAGGTCAAATACGATGGCAGAATATAGCACTAATGGCAAGACTCTTGGCAGTGTGGAGGATCAGAGGGATCTTGGGTTCTGAGTTCATAAGGCACTCAAAGCTGCTACGCAGGTGACTCTGTGGTTAAGAAGGCATACGGTGCTGGTAGTGGACCCAAAAGCAAGGCACAGACATTGAAGTTCCAGGAACAGGACTAGGTTTGTCAAGAAAACAAGGGAAGAAACAATGCTGGACATTGACACAGGCCCTGGACGAGACTAGAATTCAGGACCTGGGCTAAGACTTGGGCTAGAAGCATGGGACCCAGACGTGGAACTAGGAACAAGGAGCCTGGACTAGGAACTCGGAACTCCGGAACCAGAGTCTGGACAAGGATCTGGAACCTTGGTCATGGTTGGGACTCGGAACCTGAGTCTTGACTCAGAACCGGAACCCGGGTCTCGGCTAGGAATCGGGACTAGGATCTTGGCAAGGACAGGACGAGGAACTCCAGGGCAGGATGAGGAACTCCATGGCAGGATGAGGCTCTTGGCCCTGGTTTGGCTCGGCTCTTAGGCACAGAGCCGGGACTCCTCCTAGGAGCGCAGAGCGAGGACCCTTTCTAGGACACTGGGCTGGGATGACTGCTGAGGTAAACTGCCGAGGATTCGGATGGGGATGATCCAGCACAGAACGAGGAACCTCCATCACAGGATGAGGAACCTCCAGCACCGGGCTGGGTGAGGCAGGTGGACTGGAAGAGACACGAAACTCAAACTTGGACAGGGCTGGAACACAGCGCTTGGACTTTGTCTTGGAACACAGGAACACAGGAATGCAGAGCCTTGCACTGGAGCACAGGAACACAGGAACACAGAGCCTTGGACTGGAGCACAGGAACACAGAGCCTTGGACTGGAGCACAGGAACACAGAGCCTTGGACTGGAGCACAGGAACACAGAACCTTGGAATGGACAAGGTTCTAGGACGTGGCTTGGACTGGATGAGGTTCTTAAACGTAGTTTGGATTGGATGATGTTCGTAGATGTGACTTGCACTGGACAACGTTCTAGTACATGGCTTGGACTGGACGAGGTACTTGGACGTGGCTTGGGCTGGACGAGGAACTTGGACGTGGCTTGGACTGGACGAGGAACTTGGACGTGGCTTGGACCGGACAAGGTTCTAGGATGTGACTTGGACTGGATGAGGTTCTAGGACTTGGCTTGGACTGGACGAGGTATTCCTGGGCAGGACGAGAGACTCCAGGGCAGGACAAGAGACTCCTCTTTGACACGGACACTAAACACAGGGACACAAAGAGACAGTTCCTAACTCAACGATAGATAGTTCCTTATCTTGGCGTGGCAAGCCTCCGGTCTCACTCCGGTGGTTGAGCTTGACAGCGAAACAGGTGAGGACGCAGGTGAAGTTGCAGGCAAGGTATCAGGTGAAGGTAACAGACGAACATTATAGACGAAGATTAGTGCCAAAATAACTGTTGAGATAAACTGCCAGGGATAAGAGAGGGTGTCGAGAGAGACAGAGAGAACAGTTCAGCAGGGAATCCTTCATTTGAGAGGTATTTATGTGCCAACCCAAAACGAGAATCAGTTGCCTCAATTAGGGCACCCAATGGAACAAGGGAAAACAGGAAAACCCGGAATAATGAATCGACATGTGAACCAGAATGCGGACTTCACGGACCGGACCATGACAGGTGCATTGGTCTACATCAACCGTGGGATTGAGTTTAAGAGCCGAGAGGTACTTTGCAGCTATATAGGACCCTGGTCAGACCCCACTTGGAGTACTGTGCTCAGTTCTAGTTGTCTCACTACAGGAAGGACGTGGAAACCATAGAAAGGGTGCAGAGGAGATGTACAAGGATGTTATTTGGATTGGGGAGCATGCCTTATGAGAATAGGTTGAGTGAACTCGGCCTTTTCTCCTTGGAGCGACGGAGGATGAGAGGTGACCTGATAGAGGTATAGAAGATAATGAGAGGCATTGATTGTGTGGATAGTCAGAAGCTTTTTCCCAGGGCTGAAATGGCAAGCACGAGAGGCCAGCACACATCAAAGCTGCTGGTGAATGCAGCAGGCCAGGCAGCATCTCTAGGAAGAGGTACAGTCGACGTTTTGGGCCAAGACCCTTCGTCAGGACTGAAGGAAGAGCTAGTAAGAGATTTGAAAGTGGAAGGGGGAGGGGGAGATCCAAAATGATAGGACAAGACAGGAGGGGGAGGGATGGAGCCAAGTGCTGGACAGTTGATTGGCAAAAGGGATATGAGAGGATCATGGGACAGGAGGCCCAGGGAGAAGGAAAAGGGGGAGGGGGAAAAACCCAGAGGATGAGCAAGGGGTATAGTCAGAGGGACAGAGGGAGAAAAAGGAGAGAGAGAGAAATAATGTGTGTATATAAATAAATAACGGATGGGGTACGAGGGGGAGGTGGGGCATTAGCGGAAGATTGAGAAGTCAACGTTCACGCCATCAGGTCGGAGGCTACCCAGACGGAATATAAGGTGTTGTTCCTCCAACCTGAGTGTGGCTTCATCTTTACAGTAGAGGAGGCCGTGGATAGTCATATCAGAATGGGAATGGGATGTGGAATTAAAATGTGCTTTCTCTGGCGGACAGAGCACGAGAGGGCATAGTTTTACGGTACTTGGAAGTAGGTACAGAGGAGATGTCAGGGGAAAGTCTTTTACACAGAGAGTGGTAAGTGCGTGGAATGGGCTGCCAGCGGCAGTGATGGAGGTAGAAGCGATAGGGTCTTTTAAGAGACTCCTGGATGGATACATGGAGCTTATCGAGTAAGTCTAGGTAGTTCTAAGGAAAGGACATGTTCGGTACAGCTTTGATGGCCGAAGGGCCTGTATTGTGCTGTAGGTTTTCTAGGTTTCTATGATGTCCTGTTGTAACCTACAGCAACATTCTACACCATCCACACCACCAAACTTTGTGTCACGTGCAGACTTGTTAACCCACCGTTCAACTTCCTCATCCAAGTCATTTATAAACATCAGAAAGAGGTGAGGGATCAGAACAGATCCTGTTGTTGTGTGCAGTTCATTGCGGGCAACCAATCAGAATCGAAATCGGGTTTATTATCGCTGACATATGCGTGAAATTTGTTGGATGGATAGACAAATAGATGTGGGGGGGTGGGGGGAAGAGGGAGAGGGGAGACAGGCAGGCAGGGAGAGAGTGGAAAAGAGAGAGGTCTCTGTGGGCAATGTGGTGAAATAGTGTTAATAGATTCCTTGTCCCCTCGGAATTCTGGTGGCGGAAGGTAAGAAGACGTTCGTAAAGCATCGGATGTGGGTTTTCAGGCTCCTGCACTTTATTCCCGATGGTAGAAGTGGTCAGGTCTCCATTGACGCGGCCCTAAACCATGACGGCCGCTGCTGTGTGCACATCTCGTTATGTCACCCACCGACGGCTGGGCCCTGCAGGCGTTTTGCAAGGTCGTCGCAGGGTTACAACAGCTACCTGGTTTGTTTCGGCCGTTTCGACGTCACAGGAGAAGCCGCAAGATTTCTCACTCACTTTCTCCGCACCTCCCAAACCGGGATCCTTGCTTCATGTCCCGGGTGCTTCCACACAGATGAAGTTTATTCTGGTTATGCTGGTGCGCCTTTGCGGTGAAATCGGGGCGGTGCAGTCACAAGTGGAGGCACGTCTCTCGAAATGTAACTGCTTCCTCACCGGAGAAAGTCCAACACCCTGTATCTACTCGCGTTCACGCCCCACCTGTCAGTCCATATACTCAGCGAAACATTAGATTATGTAGCATCCTCTAACCCAGTCCCGGGGATCGTTTATCCTATACAAACTAACCCCGTGGATTAGATCCCAGCCTGTAATCCACTCATGCGTATGTGTTATTCTCTATAAACTCCCAGAATCCCAGGATTATATTCCAACCTGTAACCCTCTACCGGGGAAATATAGAACCCCCCCCCCCTCCCCGGATCTTGTTGTATATTACATCCTAGCCGGTAACACAATTACCCCGAAACTCTGGATTAGATCCCAGTATGTAATCCACGCCAGGGATTTGTTAGCCTAAACATAAACCCGCTCAGACTAGAACGCACACCCAAGAATCTGTAACTCTGCATTTAAACTCTGAACCCCAAGATTTGATCCCAGCCTGAAACCTACTCACTGTATTTATTCTATATACAGTGGCATGCAAAAGTTTGGGCACCCCTGGTCAAAATTTCTGTTACTATGAATAGGTAAGCGAGTAGAAGATGAACTGATCTCCAAAAGTCATAACTTTAAAGATGAAACATTCTTTGCAACATTTTAAGCAAGATCAGTGCATTATTTTTGTTTTGTACAATTTTAGAGTGAAGAAAAGGAAAGGAGCACCATGCAAAAGTTTGGGCACCCCAAGAGATTTGAGCTCTCAGATAACTTTTACCAAGGTCTCAGACCTTAATTAGCTTGTTAGGCCTATGGCTTGTTCACAATCATCATTAGGAAAGGCCAGGTGATGTAAATTTCAAAGCTTTATAAATACCCTGACTCCTGAAACCTCGTCCCAACAATCAGCAGTCATGGGCTCCTCTCGGCAGCTGCCTAGCACTCTGAAAATTAAAATAAATGATGCCCACAAAGCAGGAGAAGGCTATAAGAAGATAGCAAAGTGTTTTCATGTAGTCGTTTCCTCAGTTCATAATGTAATTAAGAAATGGCAGTTAACAGGAACGGTGGAGCTCAAGTTGAGATCTGGAAGACCAAGAAAACTTCTGAGAGAATTGCTCGTAGGATTGCTAGAAAGGCAAATTAAAACCCCTGTTTGACTGCAAAAGAGCTTCAGTAAGATTTAGCAGACTCTGGAGTCGTGGTGGACCGTTCTACTGTGCAGCAACACCTGCATAAATATGACCTTCATGGAAGAGTCATCAGAAGAAAACCTTTCCTGCGTCCTCACCACAAAATTTAGCATCAGCAGTTTGCAAAGAAACATCTAAACAAGCCTGATGCGTTTTGGAAACAAGTCCTGTGGACTGATGAAGTTAAAATAGAACTTTTTGGCCGCAACGAGCAAAGGTATGTTTGGAGAAAAGAGGGTGCAGAATTTCATGAAAAGAACACTTCGACAACTGTTAAGCACGGGGGTGGATCGTCATGCTTGATAAAAAGCATGAAAAAGCTCAGGAAAAACTTGATAAGATATTTTATTACACTCTCTCAGAAATCCCATTATGATATTAACCCCGCTGTTTGCTGGAGAAATTGTGGAACTCAAAATGCAAACCATTATCATATTTTCTGGGAATGCCCCATTATCAAAGACTATTGGAGTGGGATACATAATGCCCAACAAGACATCTTTAAATGTGAAATACCCTTAGAGAGTAAGACCATATATTTTGAGTATATACCTCGAATGGTTGAAAAGAGATAAATAGTTAATGAATATACTGCTGGTGGCTGGTAAAAAGACCCTGACCAGGAAATGGTTATCACAGGAGAGCCCAACTTTAAATGTATGGATGGAAATTACAATGGACATTTACAAAATGGAGAAGATAACAGCATCTGTTAATCATAAGTTGGAACAATTTTATTCATACTGGAAAAAATGGTTTAAGTACATAACACCTCATAGGCCTGATTTTATTCTCACAGGTCAATGAATATGTTGTAAAAAAAAAGATCACTCCTTACTCTGTCCATAGTTTTCTTCTTTCGATTGTTCTTTCTTTCCTCTCCTTTCTATAAGTGTATACCTCAGATAAATATTATGTGGAGATTTGTGACAAATATGATTATACAACATGTACAGTCTCTGAAATACATCTTATGGAAATGTTTGTTTGATGATGAAATTCAATGAAAAATAAATTACCAAAAAAAAAAGAACCTGAAGGGCAACTTTTTCAGTCGGACGGATGTCCATATATGGAATCAGCTACCAGAGGGATTGATTGCGACAGTTACATTGACAAGATTTAAAAGACATCCAGACCAGTACATGGATAGGAAAGTGATAAAGAGATCTGGGCTAAACATGGGCAAGTGGGATGAGCTTGGATGGGACATGGTGGCCAGCATGGAAGGGTTCGGCTGCAGAGATCCGATAATTCTATACATTCTGCCTGACATGCTAATTTCCTCCAGCATTTTCTCTGTTGCATCACCTAACACAGGATCTGCAATTTACATAAATCATACATACTTTCAAAGCGTCAAAAAAGACATGTCAATGCTCTCTGGTGCTGTCCCAGAGTTCTAGAATTTTGAATCATGATACGTAAGTATATTGGTGAAGTTTCAGGTATTCAACTCCCTTTCTGCCTCAGACTTTTTGTCTTTGGAGATACACTTGGGTTACTTGGGGATGAACACTCTCAAAATTGGATCCAGACAAGTATAATGTTAGGAAGAGAAATTAACCTTATACACAAAACACTCTGCAGATGCTGGGGTCACAGCAACACTCAGATCACGCAGGAGGGACTCAGCAGGTCGGGCAGCGTCTGTGGAAACGATCAGTCAACGCTTCGGGCTGGAACCCTTCATCAGGACTGAAGAGGGAGGGGGTAGAGGCCCTATAAAGAAGGTGGGGGGAGGGTGGGAAGGAGAAGGCTGGTAGGTTCCAGGTGAAAAACCAGTAAGGAGAAAGATAAAGGGGTGGGGCAAGGGAAGCAGGGAGGTGATGGGCAAGAAAGGTGAAGAAGGAATAGGGGAAAACACAATAGGTAGTAGAAGGAGGTGGATCCATGAGGGAGGTGATAGGCAGCTGGGGAAGGGGGCAGAGTGAAATAGGGATGGGGAAAGGAGGGGGAGGGAATTACCGGAAGTTGGAGAATTCTATGTTCATACCAAGGGGCTGGAGACTACCTGGACGGTATATGAGGTGTTGCTCCTCCAACCTGAGTTTAGCCTCATCATGGCAGTAGAGGAGGCCATGTATGGGCATATTCGAATGGGAATGAGAAACAGAGTTGAAGTGGGTAGCAACCGGGAGATCCTGTCTGTTTTGGCGGACGGAGCGGAGGTGCTCGACGAAGCCGTCCTCCAATCTGCGTCGGGTTTCACCGATGTAGAGGAGGCCGCACCGGGAGCACTGGATGCAATAGATGACCCCAAAAGACTCACAAGTAAAGTGTTGCCTCACTTGGAAAGACTGTTTGGGGCCCTGAATGGTGGCAAGAGAGGAGGTGTAGGGACAGGTGTAGCCCTTACGGTTACAGGGATAAGTGCCAGGTGGGAGATCTGTGGGGAGAAACGTGTGGATCAGTGAGTCGCGGAGGGACCGATCCCTGTGGAAAACGGAGAGGGGTGGAGAGGGTAAGATGTGCTTAGTGTTGGGGTCCTGTTGAAGGTGGCGGAATTTGCAGAGGATAATGTGCTGGATACGGAGGCTGGTGGGGTGGTAGGTGAGGACAAGGGGAACACTGTCCCTGTTGTGGTGGCGGGAGGATGGGGTGAGGGCCGAAGTGCGGGAAATGGCGGAGATGCGGGTGAGGGCATCATTGATGACGGCAGAAGCGAAACCGCGATCCTTAAAGAAACAGGACATTTGAGATGTCCTGGAATGGAAAGCCCCATCCTGGGAGCAGATGTGGCGGAGACGGAGGAAATGGGAATAGGGAATGGCATTTTGCATGTGGCGGGGTGGGAAGAGGAAGAGTCGAGGTAATTATATTTGGAGGTTGGAGGAACTTCGGGGGACCATCATTTCAGGAGTGAGTCACAGAAATAGCCAAAGTGGCAGCTTTTGAACACGTCTTACAAACAGTTTGATGGATTGGACATCTATACACAAAATTCGGGCAAATATTTAGGTTTCCTGGGGAGGAAATAGTGGTGAAGCATATTGCTGAATGGTAGTCTTTTCTGTTATTAGAGGTCTAATAGACACATTTGGTTATTACATTGATATTTATTTCTGTCATGTTTGCATTTATTTTATGGATAATTTTATGTTTTGTAAGCTATGTTTTACATAATTTTAACACTCAAGAGATCGGGGAAAAAATTCTAGCAATAAAATTTGAAAAAAAATAAACAAAATAAACTTAACGACACAAGTGCAAGTCGAGAGAGAGAGAGGGAGAGAAGTAAAGAGTATGAGATAGTGTTTGAGTTTTTCTGGTGGGATCAAGAACCTGATGGTTGTGGGAAGAAGCTGCTGTTAAACCTTGAGGTGTGGGTCGTCAGGTTTCTGTCCCTCCTGCCTGATTGCTGCATCGTGAAGGGGGCATCATCCCGATAGTGGGTATCCTTGATGAAGCAAATTGCGCTCCTGGGACACCGCCTCGTGCAGATGACCTCTGGTGGGGGGAGATGTACCCATGATGAATCTGGCTCAGACCCACAGCCTCCTGGGAATTGGAGTCCATATCCCGGCTGTAATGTAAACAGGCGGAATATTGTAGTTGGATCGCAGCCGGCTGTAGAGATCTGTAGAGATTTGCGAAATTTCCTTAGCCTTCCAGGAAACGATGACAACTGCAAGATTAAAGAGTCCCGAGTGCTTACTGACAGTTTATTGAATAACTGGAAAGTCTACTTGCCGCGGTAGTGCAAAGACCAGAAGCGAGCTGTGTTTGGGATGGGTTTAAAAGTCTCCAGTACATCCATGGTAACACAGGTTGTGCAAGAGTTCAAAACGCCATGTCCCGGCTAACTGAGTGGACATTAAATCTGAACCAGTCACTTTCTCTTGGTGGTAGTGTTGGGGTCTCCCACTCGAGAGCATCGGGTGAGTTTCTCCTCTCTCACCGCGATATTTCCAAACGTTCTCAGACGAGTTTCTGCCGTCCGTTGCGTTGCTTGTGTTTGTTTGATATGTCTCCGGGACATCCCAGTCTCTTAATCAGGTGGCTCTGCAAACACCACCTTCTCCACGGCAGCGAGGATGTCTCCCAACAGCTGGATTTCCCGCCTCCTCGACTTTCTGCACAGCTAGGTATCTTGCCAGCCATCCCCATCCAAAGGAGCTTCCCGACCCAGAACATTCCGTCCACAGTCCTCCACCCCACCCCCAACCCCCACACCCGGAATTTCGGTCTATATTCTCGACCTTTAGTGCCCGCGCCTGTCTTGTCAATCTGCCAGTGTGACTGAGGAATGAGTCTTCCTGTTCGACCTAGACTGAATTCCGGGGAACACCAGCCTCTTCAAAACTGTCACTTCACTCCCGCCCACTACCAATGAGGGATTTCCTCGCCCACACCCAGAGGAAGGAGGGCCAGACAT
This sequence comes from Mobula birostris, assembly GCF_030028105.1. NCBI lineage: Eukaryota > Metazoa > Chordata > Chondrichthyes > Myliobatiformes > Myliobatidae > Mobula > Mobula birostris. Next base: position 129,490,671 of record NC_092377.1, on the reverse strand, counting down.
CCTGCTGAGGCAGGAGTTAACCCCATGTATGCTCTTCGCTTCATTGATCCGAGATCAATTAAGATTCAAGATTGTTGTGATTCTTCAGTACGCGAGTGTGAAGGTGAACGAGACTTAACTGTTCCTCCGCATCCAAAGATTCACGTGGCTTATATATAGAATAATATTCCAGTGACTGGGTTACAGGCTGGGGTCGAATCCGGGTGTTAGGGGTTTATATGTAGAGTAACATATCTCCTGGTGGGAATTACAGGCTAGGATCTAATAGAGGGGTTCTGGGGGATTACATATAGCAAGTGCCAATTACAGGCCAGTATCTAATGCAGAGCTTCGGGCATACAGTGGCATGCAAAAGTTTGGGCACCCCAGTCAAAATTTCTGTTACTGTGAATAGCTAAGCGAGTAAAAGATGACCCGATTTCCAAAAGGCATAAAGTTAAAGATGACACATTTCTTTAATAACTTAAGCAAGATTACTTTTTTATTTCCATCTTTTACAGTTTCAAAATAACAAAAAAGGAAAAGAGCCCGAAGCAAAGGTTTGGGCACCTTGCATGGTCAATACTTACTAAAACCCCCTTTGGCAAGTATCAGAGCTTGTAAACGCTTTCTGTAGCCAGCTAAGAGTCCTCCAATTCTTGTTTGGGGGATTTTCACCCTTTCTTTGTTGCAAAAGGCTTCTAGTTCTGTGAGATTCTTGGGCCGTCTTGCATGCACTGCTCTTTTGAGGTCTATCCACAGATTTTCGATGATGTTTAGGTCGAGAGACTGTGAGGGCCATGACAAAACCTTCAGCTTGTGCCTCTAGAGGTAGTCCATTGTGGATTGAAGCCATCCTCTTTCCATCTTCAGCCATTTTACAGACGGTGTGATGTTTGCTTCCAGAATTTGCTGCTATTTAATTGAATTAATTCTTCTCTCTACCAGTGAAATGTTCCCCGTGCCATTGGCTGCAACACAAGCCCAAAGCATGATCGATCCACCCCCGTGCTTAACAGTTGGAGAGGGGTACTTTTCATGAAATTCTGCACCCTTTTTTCTCCAAACATACCTTTGCTCATTGCGGCCAAATGTCACAGGGAGGCGGCTGGGAACGGACCCAAGTGCAAGACACAGACACTGAAGTACTAGGGACAGGACTAGGATACAGGCTGAGGGCCAGGACATGGACACGAATACCGGGAATCCAGAACAGGACTGGAAAAGAGAGCTAGGAGCCAGGGCTTGGACTCAGAGCCAGAGACTGGACAAGGACCCAGAACCTGGGTCTTGCCTCTGGCTTGGACCCCAGATCTTGGCAAGGACGTGACTTGGCTGGCAGGCAGGACGAAGCTGGAGTCTTCAAGCTAGGGACTCGAGGCAAGGCTTGGCTAGGGACTCGAGGCGAGGCTTGGCTAGGGACTCGAGGCGAGGCTTGAGACTTGAGGCGAGAGTTACCGGCAAGACAAGGCAAGGCTTCAGGCAATGCAAGGCGAGACGAGAACATCAGGCGAGGCGAGAGTTACCAGCAAGACAAGGCAAGGCCTCAGGCAAGGAAACAGAAGGTAGGGGAAGGGGTGCAAGGAGTAAGGACAAGAACAATCCAGCAGCCACGCCCTGGTCTCTGGAGGTATTTATGCAGCCAGTCCCAACGAGAATCAGCTGCCTCAATTAGAGCTCAACAGGAACAGAAACAGGGTAGACAGGAAAACCTGAAGCAAGGGGTCGATGGACCGCACTGTGAACTGGAATGCGGACTTCATGGACCGGACCATGACACCAAAAGGTTGTATATTAACTTCGTCACTCCACAGGATTTGTTTCCAAAATGCATCAGGCTTGTTTAGATGTTCCTTTGCAAACTTCTGACGCTGAATTTTGTGGTGAGGTCGCAGGAAAGGTTTTCTTCTGATGACTTTTCCATGAAGGTCTTATTTGTGCAGGTGTCGCTGCACAGTAGAACAGTGCACCACCACTCCAGAGTCTGCTAAATCTTCCTGAAGGTCTTTTGCAGTCAAACAGGGGTTTTGATTTGCCTTTCTAGCAATCCTACGAGCAGTTCTCTCGGAAAGTTTTCTTGGTCTTCCAGACCTCAACTTGAGCTTCACCATTCCTGTTAACTGCCATTTCTCAATTACATTACGAACTGAGGAAACGGCTACGTGAAAACGCTTTGCTATCTTCTGATAGCCTTCTCCTGCTTTGTGGGCATCACTTATTTTAATTTTCAGAGTGCTAGGCAGCTACTTAGAGGAGCCCATGACTGCTGATTGTTGGGACGGGCTTTGAGGAGTCAGGGTATTTATAAAGCTCTGAAATTTGCATCACCTGGCCTTTCCTAACGATGATTGTGAACAAGTCATAGCACTGACAAGCTAGTTAACGACAGAGACCTTGGTAAAATTTATCTGAAAGCTCAAATCTCTTGGGGTGCCCAAACTTTTGCATGGCGCTACTTTCCTTTTTTTCACACTAAAATTGTACAAAACAAAAATAATGCACTGATCTTGCTTAAAATGTTGAAAAGAATGTTTCATCTTTAACGTTATGACTTTTGGAGATCAGTTCATCTTTTACTCACTTAACTATTCACAGTTACAAAAATTTTGACCAGCGTCTACCCAAATTTTTCCATGCCACTGTATATAGAATAAAAGATCCCCCGAGTAGGTTTCAGGCTGGGATCTAATCTTGAGGTTCAGGGTTTAAATGCAGAGTTACAGATTCTTGGGAGTGCGTTCTAGTCTGAGATCTAATCCAGGGTATCGGGAGGTTTATGTTTAGGCTAACAAATCCCTGGCGTGGATTACATACTGGGATCTAATCCAGAGTTTCGGGGTAATTGTGTTATCGGCTGGGATGTAATACACAACAAGTACAGGGGGAGGGGTTATATATTTCCCCGGGAGCGGGTTACAGATTGGAATATAATCCTGGGATTCTGGGAGTTTATAAAGAATAACACATACATGTGAGTGGATTACAGGCTGGGATCTTACCCACGGGGTCAGTTTGTAGAGAATAACCGATCCCCGGGATTGGGTTAGAGGATGCTATCTAATCGAGTGTTTCGCTGAGTTTATGGACAGACAGGTGGGGAGTGAACGCGAGTAGATACAGGATGTTGTACTTTCCCCAGTGAGGAAGCAGTTACAGTTCGAGAGACGTGCCTCTACTTGTGACTGCACCGCCCCGATTTCACCGCAAAGGCGCGCCAGCATAACCAATACCTGAATAAGCTTCATCTGTGTGGAAGCACCGGGAACATGAAGCAAGGATCCCGGCGTGGGAGGTGCGGAGAAAGTGAGTGAGAAATCTTGCGGCTTCTCCTGTGACGTCGAAACGGCCGAAACAAACCAGGTAGCTGTTGTAACCCTGCGACGACCTTGCAAAACGCCTGCAAGGCCCAGCCGTCGGTGGGTGACATAACGAGATGTGCACACAGCAGCGGCCGTCATGGTTTAGGGGCGCGTCAATGGAGACCTGACCACTTCTACCATCGGGAATAAAGTGCAGGAGCCTGAAAACCCACATCCGATGCTTTACGAACGTCTTCTTACCTTCCGCCACCAGAATTCCGATGGGACAAGGAATCTATTAACCCTATTTCACCACATTGCCCACAGAGACCTCTCTCTCACACTCTCTCTCTCTCCGTCTCCCCTTCCTCTTTCTCGCCCCCCCCGCCCTTCATCTATCTGTCCATCCAACCAATTTTACGCATATGTCAGCAATAATAAACCCGTTTCTGATTCTGATTGGTTGCCCGCAATGAACTGCACACAACAGGATCTGTTCTGATCCCTCACCTCTTTCCAATGTTTATAAATGACTTGGATGAGGAAGTTGAAGGGTGCACCTGACAGAAAGGTTGGTGGTGTGAATGGTGTAGAATGATGTGCAAGGTTCTAAACAAGATGACAGCCCATGGTACTTCAGGAAACATACCAGCATAGATAATGGATTGGCTGGATGGGAGGAGGCAAAGACTGTGAATATGAGAAGCCTTTTCTAGTTGGCGGCCAGTTACGTCTCGTTCACCTTCACACTCGCGTAGTGAAGAATCACAACAATCTTGAATCTTAATTGATCTCGGATCAATGAAGCGAAGAGCATACATGGGGTTAACTCCTGCCTCAGCAGGATGTCTGGCCCTCCTTCCTCTGGGTGTGGGCGAGGAAATCCCTCATTGGTAGTGGGCGGGAGTGAAGTGACAGTTTTGAAGAGGCTGGTGTTCCCCGGAATTCAGTCTAGGTCGAACAGGAAGACTCATTCCTCAGTCACACTGGCAGATTGACAAGACAGGCGCGGGCACTAAAGGTCGAGAATATAGACCGAAATTCCGGGTGTGGGGGTTGGGGGTGGGGTGGAGGACTGTGGACGGAATGTTCTGGGTCGGGAAGCTCCTTTGGATGGGGATGGATGGCAAGATAACTAGCTGTGCAGAAAGTCGAGGAGGCGGGAAATCCAGCTGTTGGGAGACATCCCCGTTGCCGTGGAGACGGTAGTGTTTGCAGAGCCACCTGATTAAGAGACTGGGATGTCCCGGAGACATATCAAACAAACACAAGCAACGCAACGGACGGCAGAAACTCGTCTGAGAACGTTTGGAAATATCGCGGTGAGAGAGGAGAAACTCACCAGATGCTCTCGAGTGGGAGACCCCAACACTACCACCAACAGAAAGTGACTGGTTCAGATTTAATGTCCACTCAGTTAGCCGGGACATGGCGTTTTGAACTCTTGCACAGCCTGTGTTACCATGGATGTACTGGAGACTTTTAAACCCATCCCAAACACAGCTCGCTTCTGGTCTTTGCACTACCGCGGCAAGTAGACTTTCCACTTATTCAATAAACTGTCAGTAAGCACTCGGGACTGTTTAATCTTGCAGTTGTCATCGTTTCCTGGAAGTCTAAGGAAATCCGGCAAATCTCCACAGATCTCTGCAGCCGGCTGCGATGCAACTACAGTATTCTGACTGGTTTCATTACAGCCGGGAGTGGACTCCAACTCCCAGGAGGCTGTGGGTCTGAGCCAGATTCATCATGGGTACATCTCTCCCCACCAGAGGTCATCTATCCGAGGCGGTGTCACAGGAGCGGAATTTGCTTCATCAAGGACACCCACACTCGGGATAGTGCCCCCTTCACGATGCAGCCATCAGGCAGGAGGGGCAGAAACCTGACGACCCACACCTCAAGGTTTAACAGCAGCTTCTTCCCACAGCCACCAGGTTCTTGATCTCACCTGAAAAACTCAAACACTATCTCATACTCTTTACTTCTCTCCCCCTCTCTCTCTCTCTCTCTCTCTCTCTCTCTCTCGACTTGCACTTGTGTCAAGTTTATTTTGTTTCTTTTTTTCAAATTCTATTTCTAGAAAATGTTTTCCTCGAACCCTTGACTGAGTGTTAAAATTATGTAAATCATAGCTTACAAAACATAAAATTATTCATAAAATAAAAACAAACATGCCAGAAGTAAATATCAATCTAATAACCAAATGTGCCTATTAGACCTCTAATAACAGAAAAGACTACCATTCAGCAATATACTTCACCACTATTTCCTCCCCAGGAAACCTAAATATTTGCCCCATTTTTGTGTATAGATGTCCAATTTATCAAACTGTTTGTAAGACATGCGTTCAAAAGCTGCCTCTTTGGCTATTTCTGTGACTCACTCCTGAAATGATGGTCCCCCCAACTTCCTCCAACCTCTAAGTCTAATTACCTCGACTATACCTCTTCCCACCCCGCCACATGCAAAATGCCATTCCCTATTCCCAGTTCTTCCGTCTCCGCTGCATCTGCTCCCAGGATGAGGCTTTCCATTCCAGGACATCTCAAATGTCCTCTTTCTTTAAGGATCGTGGTTTCCCTTCTGCCGTCATCAACGATGCCCTCACCCACATCTCTTCCATTTCCCACACTTCGGCCCTCACCCCATCCTCCCGCCACCACAACAGGGACAGAGTTCCCCTTATCCTCACCTACCACACCACCAGCCTCCGGATCCAGCACATTATCCTCTGCAACTTCCGCCACCTTCAACAGGACCCCACCACTAAGCACATCTTTCCCTCTCCACGCCTCTCTGCTTTCCGCAGGGATCGGTCCCTCCGTGACTATCTGATCCATATGTCTCTCCCCGCAGATCTCCCACCCGGCACTTATCCCTGTAAGTTATAGTCATACTTTATTGATCCCTGGGGAAATTGTTTTTTGTTACAGTTGCACCATAAATAATAAATAGTCCGAGAACCATAAATAGTTAAATAGTAGTATGTAAATTATGCCAGTAAATTATGAAATAAGTCCAGGACTAGCCTATTGGCTCAGGGTGTCTGACCCTCCAAGGGAGGAGTTGTAAAGCTTCATAGCCACAGGCAGGAATAACTTCCTATGACGCTCTGTGCTGCATCTCGGTGGAATGAGTCTCTGGCTGAATGTACTCCTGTGCCCACTCAGTACATTATGTAGTGGATGGGAGACATTGACCAAGATGGCTTGTGCTATACCTGTCCCTACACCTCTTCTCTTGCCACCATTCAGGGCCCCAAACAGTCCTTGCAGGTGAGGGAACTCTTCACTTGTGAGTCTGTTGGTGCTCCCGGTGCGGCCTCCTCTACGTCGGTGAAACCCGACGCAGATTGGGGGACCACTTCGTCGAGCACCACCACTCTGTCCGCCACAACAGACAGAATCTCCCGGTTGCCACCCACTTCAACTCTGCATCCCATTCCCATTCGGATATGTCCATACATTGCCTCCTCTACTGCCATGATGAGGCTAAACTCAGGTTGGAGGAACAACAGCTCATATACCATCTAGGTAGTCTCCAGCCCCTTGGTATGAACATAGAATTCTCCAACTTCCGGTAATTCCCTCCCCATCCTTTTCCCCATCCCTATTTCACTCTGCCCCCTCCCCCAGCTGCCTATCACCTCCCTCATGGATCCACCTCCTTCTACTACCTATTGTGTTTTCCCCTATTCCTTCTTCACCTTTCCTGCCCATCACCTCCCTGCTTCCCTTGCCCCACCCCTTTATCTTTCGCCTTACTGGTTTTTCACCTGGAACCTGCCGGCCTTCTCCTTCCCACCCTCCCCCCACCTTCTTTATAGGGCCTCTACTCCCTCCCTCTTCAGTCCTGATGAAGGGTTCCAGCCCGAAGCGATGACTGATCGTTTCCACAGACGCTGCCCGACCTGCTGAGTCCCTCCAGCGTGATGTGAGTGTTGCTGTGACCCCAGCATCTGCAGAGTATTTTGTGTCGAAGGTTAATTTCTCTTCCTAACATTATACTTGTCTGGATCCAATTTTGAGAGTGTTCATCCCCAAGTAACCCAAGTGTATCTCCAAAGACAAAAAGTCTGGGGCAGAATGGGAGTTGAATACCTGAAACTTCACCAATATACTTATGTATCATGATTCAAAATTCTAGAACTCTGGGACAGCACCAGAGAGTATTGTCGCGTCTTTATTTTTTTGACGTGTGGAGTGTATGTATGATTTATGTAAATTGCAGATCCTGTGTTAGGTTACGCAACACAGAAAATGCTGGAGGAACTCAGCATGCGAGGCAGAATGTATAGAATTATCGGATCTCTGCAGCCGAACCCGATGCTCTCGAGTGGGAGACCCCAACACTACCGCCAAGAGAAAGTGACTGGTTCAGATTTAATGTCCACTCAGTTTGCCGGGACATGGCGTTTTGAACTCTTGCACAGCCTGTGTTACCATGGACGCATTGGAGACTTTTAAACCCATTCCAAACACAGCTCGCTTCTGGTCTTTGCACTACCGCGGCAAGTAGATTTTCCAGTTATTCAATAAACTGTCAGTAAGCACTCGGGACTCTTTAATCTTGCAGTTGTCATCGTTTCCTGGAAGGCTAAGGAAATTCCGCAAATCTCTACAGATCTCTGCAGCCGGCTGCGATACAACTACAGTATTCTGACTGGTTTCATTACAGCCGGGAGTGGACTCCAACTCCCAGGAGGCTGTGGGTCTGAGCCAGATTCATCATGGGTACATCTCTCCCCACCAGAGGTCATCTATCCGAGGCGGTGTCCCAGGAGCGGAATTTGCTTCATCAAGGACACCCACACTCGGGATAGTGCCCCCTTCACGATGCAGCCATCAGGCAGGAGGGACAGAAACCTGACGACCCACGACTCAGGGTTCAACAGCAGCTTCTTCCCACAGCCGTCAGGTTCTTGATCCACCTGAAAAACTCAAACACTATCTCATACTCTTTACTTCTCTCCCTCTCTCTCTCTCGACTTGCACTTGTGTCGTTAAGTTTATTTTGTTTCTTTTTTTTTCAAATTTTATTGCTAGAATTTTTTCCCCGATCTCTTGAGTGAGTGTTAAAATTATGTAAAACATAGCTTACAAAACATAAAATTATCCATAAAATAACAACAAACATGACAGAAATAAATATCAGTGTAATGACCAAATGTGTCTATTAGACCTCTAATAGCAGGAAAGACTACCATTCAGCAATATACTTCACCACTATTTCCTCCCCAGGAAACCTAAATATTTGCCCCAATTTTGTGTTTAGATGTCCAATGTATCAAACTATTTGTAAGACGTGTTCAAAAGCTGCCACTTTGACTATTTCTGTGACCCACTCCTGAAATGATAGTCCCCCAAAGTTCCTCCAACCTCTAAGTATAATTTGTCTTCCTACCATGATACTTGTCTGGATCCAATTTTGAGAGTGTTTATCCCCAAATAACCCAAGTGTGTCTCCCAAGACAAAAAGTCTGGGGCAGAAAGGGAATTGAATACCTGAAACTTCACCAATATACTTATGTGTCATAATCCAAACTTCTTGAATTCTGGGACAGTACCAGAGGGCATTGACATGCCTTTTTTTGACGTGTGGAGTGTATGTATGATTTATGTAAATTGCAGATCCTGTGTTAGGTGATGCAACAGAGAAAATGCTGGAGGAACTCAGCATGTCAGGCAGAATGTATAGAATTATCGGATCTCTGCCGCCGAACCCTTCCGTGCTGACCACCATGTCCCATCCAAGCTCATCCCACTTGCCCATGTTTAGCACAGATCTCTTTAATACTTTCCTATCCATGTACCGGTCTGGATGTCTTTTAAATCTTGTCAATGTAACTGTCACAATCAATTACTCTGGTAGCTCATACCATATATGGACATGCGTCTGACTGAAAAATTTGCCCTTCAGGTTCTTTTTTTTTGAATTTCATCATCAAACAAACATTTCTGTAAGATGTATTTCAGAGACTGTACATGTATATTGTATAATCATATTTGTCACAAATCTCCACGTAATATTTATCTGAGGTATACACTTACAGAAAGGAGAGGAAAGAAAGAACAGTAGAAAGAAGAGTAGGGAGTGATCTGTTTTTTCAACATATTCATTGACTTGTGAGAATAAAATCAGGCCAATTAGGTGTTATGTAAATCCATAAATTTAAAGTTGGACTCTCCTGTGATAACCATTTCCTGGTAAGGGTCTTTTTACCAGCCACCAGCAGTACATTCATTAAATATTTATCTCTTATCAGCCATTCTTGAGGTATATACCGAAAATATATGGTCTTACCCTCTTAGGGTATTTCACATTTAAAGATGTCTTGTAGGGCATTGTATATCCCACTCTAATAGACTTTGATAACGAGGCATTCCACAGAAAATATGAAAATGGTTTGCATTTTGATTTCCACAATCTCTCCAACAAACAGGGGGGTTACTATCATAATGGGATTTCTGAGAGGGTGTAATAAAATACCTTATCAAGTTTTTCCACCCAAACTCCCTCCATTTCTGTGAACTGGTACACTTCCATTGATACTTCCATATTATTGTCCAGTCTTCCTCAGATATTATTATCCCTCCTTCCTTCTCCTATTTTGTTTTAATGCATGAAGTCGATTGTGTTTTAAGATTTGACAAACGCTTATACACGCTTGAAATTTTTCTACTACCGTTGTCTGAATTAAATGCTTTTCTAAATAGCTCTATCAGACATGTACTTGCCTTGGTTACATTTTTAACCATCCTATTAATGCACTGTCACATCTGTAAATACTGGTAAAAGTCTTGTTTTTATAATAATTGCTTCTCTTTGAGCATTTTGAAACTAAACAGTGTTCTTTCTTTCATTATATTACAAATAGCTGCTATTCCTTTAGCTGTCCAGTCCTTAGATCTTCATCCAGTTTATTTGGCATAAAATCCGAGTCATATGTACACCGTTTAAGAATTGCAATGTTTATATTCTTTTAAAATAGTTTTCCATATTTTAAGAGTCCATTTCACCCACGGGTTGTCAATATTATTTATGTAACTTTGTAGGTTGTTATCAGCCAGAATTGCCTGTATGGGAATGGAAAATATCCTCTCCTCAATGTTTTTCCATTGAGCATCATATGATGGGTTCCACCAGCGTATCACGGCTCTCAACTGTGCGCCCTGCAGGCTCTCATAAAATCTTACCCCTCTCACTGTAAACCACTGTCCCCTAGTTCCTGATTCCCCAACCCTGGGTGAAAATACTCAAAAGAATTTCATCCTATCTATGCCCCTCATTATTTTAAATTCCTTAGTAAAGTCACTGTCAATCTCATACTCTACAGAAAAATAAGTTCCTGCCTGCCCAACCTCTCTCCATACCTCAATCGCTCCACCCATCAACATCCTCGTAAATCTCCTCTGCATTTTCTCAGTTGAATGGCATCTTTCCAACATTGAGTGACTGGAACTGACCATAATACCCCAAATGTGCCCTCAGTAACATCTTATACGACTGCAACATGATGTCCCAACTCTATTACCCAGTACCCTAACTGATGAAGGCCAATGTAACAGGTGCCAAACTTTAGCACATAGTATTCCTGTGATGACACTATCAGGAAACCACATACTGGTACTCCAACACAAAATGCTGGAGGAACTCAGCAGGCCAGGTAGCATCTAAGGAAAAGAGAAAAGTCGATGTTTTGGGCCATGAAGTGCTGATGAAGGGTCTCTGCCCAAAACATCGACTGTATTCTTTTCCATAGAATCTACCTGGCCTGCTGAGTTCCTCCAACATTTTGTGTGTGTTGCTTGGATTTTCAGCACCTGAAGATTGCCTCTTGTTTGCTTCAAGTACACCAAGGTCTCTCTGTTTTACAACACTCCTCAAAGCCCTGCTGTTCACAGTGTTGTTCCTGCCTTCACTTTCCTTTTCAAACTGCAACACTACAGACTTATCAGAATTACACTGCATTTGCCGTTTCTTGTTCCACTTATCCAGCTGATCAGATAACTCTAAAAATCCTGAGAACCATCTTCACTGTCGATGACATCACCTATTTTTGCATCATCTGCAGACTGACTAAGCAATTGACAGCAGAGACGTTTTGGGTTGAGACCTTTCCTTTGGACAGATTCTCGTATCAGCTGTCTTTGATATCTCTTTTGTTAACTTACAATGATCATGTCCGTAATATATTGTATTGCTGCTGAAATGAATAAAAGAAATTTTATACCCTGGGTATGTTTTCCCTATGACAACAAACCTGAATTTGAATTTGAATGCTGGAAAGACAAATCAAGTAAAGGAGAACCTGTGGATAGAGAAGCAGTGTATCATTCAGGGTATAGTGTAATACCTCTTGTATTGTATCAGTTCTGAATCTGAATCCAATTCACAGTGGCCAGTTAACCCAATGAACCTGCACACCTTTTCCTGGGTTGTGGAGGAAATCGGAACATCTCTCTCTCTCTCTCTCTCTCTCTCTCTCTCTCACACACACACACACACACACACAACCACACACACACGTGTTGGTGGTGTTATGGTTCCTGTGGATAAGGGAAAATCTTGACAAATCATTGGACTTATTTGAGGAATCAGGAAGGATAGACAAAGGAGAGTTATTGGATGTTGTTTTACTTGTATTTTCAGATAGCCATTGCTGGAGTGGGGCAATGTTAGAATGGTCTCGCTTTGGCTCGAAAGACTTAGGCAAGAATAAGGTTGGGCATGCATAGATGCATGCTTTAAGTAACTTCCTAGTATGTAATGTTTCTGTTAGTGCATATCCGGTGTACTGAGAAGGGGGCTAGACATAGTGCTGAGCTCTCTGTGTGAGATGTGAGAACTCTGGGACACTTTGAGTCTCCCTGATAACTATACCCGCACAAGGTTCACCGAGCTGTAGCGACTGTGTTAACTCATGAGGAGATTGAGGAGGTGACAGATAGAAACTACAGGGAGGTAGTCACCATTACATTACAGGACTGTCATCAGTGGGAAAGGGAAAAGGCAGCCACTGTGGAGAACCCCCGCAGCCATTCCTGTCAATAATAATTATACGTTGGGAGGGCCGATGTATCAGGAGAGGTCACAGCAAGCAGGTGTCTGGCACTGAGTCTGCCTCTGTGGCTCAACGGAAAGAGGGTAGAAGAAGCAAACTGTAGTTATAGGGGACTTGCTGGTTAAGGGAACAGAAAGGAGGTTCTGTGAACAAGAACAAGATTCATAACACGTGGTTATGCAGTTGGTGCAGGAGGGAGGCCTTCAAATTTTTGGATGATCTGGCTCTCTTCCAGGGAAGGTGGGACCTGTACAGAAGGGATGGTTTGTACATAAACTGGAGGTCGAATGAGTATAAGGTTTGCTGGTTCTGCAGAGTTGGGGAGGGTGTTAAAATAAATTTGCAGGCGGCGCCTGCATACAATGTCAGGAATCAAATCCTTGTGAATGGTGTGACTAAAGTCCTGAGCTGTGTATATTTCAATGCAAGGATTATTGTCGATAAGGCAGATGAGCTTAGGGCATGGATCAGCATGTTCAATTATGACATTACAGCCATTGTGATAGGTGTTGTCCACGGGTTGAGGTTCTAAGATAATAAGTTTTGGGAACTTTGGTTTTGAAGAGATATTTTGGCCCTGATTAATTAAAAAAAGGTGATAGCAGATATTGGCAGGTAGGAAGCATAAAAAGTGCAATAGAAAACTTTAAAAAGAAATCAAGAGGGCTAAAAGTAGGCATGTGGTTACTCTGAGGGCTTAGAATCTTATATTAAAACAGTCATTAAGAGCAAAAAGTTAGCAGGGGACAAAATTGGTCCTCAGGAAGATCAGATGGGTAGAATCAGGAAGATTAGTTCAGGTAGAATCTATGTATGGAGCCGAAAGAGATGGAGGAGTTTGAAATGAATTTTTTGCATGAGTATTTACTCAGGAGAGTCTATAGTTGTGAGGCAATGTACCTGCGTGGTCATGGACCCTATAGAGATTACAGGGGAGGAGGTGTCTGCTGTCTTGAGGGAAATTATGGTGTAATTTAGGGCCTGATAAGATGTTCACTCAGACCATATGGGAAGTTAGTGCAGAAATTGGAGGGGCCGTATCAGAGATGTTAAAGCATCGTTAGCCATGAGTGAAATGAAGCAGGACTGGAGGACAGCAAATGTTGTTCCGTTGTTTAAGAAACCATATAAGAATAGATTAGGAAGTTATAAGTGAGTGATCCTGACATCAGTAGTGGCAACGTTATTGGAAGGTATTCTAAGGGACTAGATATACAAGTATGTGGATAGACAGGGACTGATTAGGGATAGTCAACATGGCTTTTTACGTGTTAAACACGTGCCAAGCAGGTCCTTTCCTTAGAACTACCTAGGCTTACCCAAGTAAGCTCCATGTATCCATCCAGGAGTCTCTTAAAAGATCCTATCGTTTCAGCCTCCACCACAGCCGCCGGCAGCCCATTCCACACACTTACCACTCTCTGCATAAAAACGTACCCCTGATATCTCCTCTGTACCTACTTCCAAGGACCCTAAAACTATGCCCCCTCGTGCTAGCCATTTCAGCCACGGGAAAAAGCCTCTGACTATCCACACGATCAATGCTTCTCATTATCTTCTAAACCTCTCATCCTCCGTCGCTCCAAGGAGAAAAGGCCGAGTTCACTCAACCTATTCCCATAAGGCATGCTCCCCAATCCAGATAACATCCTTGTAAACCTCCCCTGCGCCCTTTCTATAGTTTCCACGTCCTTCCTGTAGTGAGGCGACCAGAACTGAGCACAGTACGCCAAGTGGGGTCTGACCAGGGTCCTATATAGCTAAAAATTACCCCTCAGCTATTAAACTCAATCCCACTGTTGATGAAGGCCAATGCACCTGTCATGGTCCAGTCCATGAAGTCTGCATTCCAGTTCACGGTTCAGTACGTTGATTCATTATTCCGGGTTTTCCTGATTCCCTTGTTCCATTGGGTGCCCTAATTGAGGCAGCTGATTCTCATTTTGGGCTGGCACATAAATACCTCTCAAACCAAAGATTCCCTGCTGGTTTGTTCTCTCTGTCTCTCTCACCTCCCTCTCTTATCCCTGGCAGTTTATCTCAACAGTTATTTTGGCACTAATCTTCATCTGTTACCTTCGCCTGCTACCTTGTCCGCAACCTTGGCTATATCGCCGTCTAGTTCAACCGCCGGAGTGAGACCGGAGCCTTGCCATGCCAAGATGAGGAACTATCTGTCATTGAGTTAGGAACTGTCCCTTTGTGTCCTTGTGTTTAGTGTCCGTGTCAAAGAGGAGTCCCTCATCTTGCCCAGGAGTACCCCGTCCAGTCCAAGCCACATCCAAGTTCCTCGTCCAGTCCAAGCCACATCCTAGAAATTTGTCCAGTCCAAGCCATGTCCTAGAACCTCATCAAGTCCAAGGTTCTGTGTTCCTGTGTTCCAAGGCCAGGTCCAGGTGCCATGACCCAGCCCTGTCCAAGTTTGTGCTTCGTGTCTCTTCCAGTCCATGTGCCTCACCCAGCCTGGTGTTGGAGGTTCCTCGGCCTTTGCTGGATCATCCCCATCTGAATCCTTGGTAGTTTACCTCAATAGTCATCCCGGCCCTACATCCAAGAAAAGGTCCCGGCCCTGCAAAAGCATCCTGGCCCTGTGTCCTAGAAGGGTCACGGCCCTGCCCTCCTTGGAGGAGTCCCAGCTCCATACCCAAGAACCGAGCCAAACCAGGGCCAGGAGCCTCGCCCTGCTCTGGATTTCCTCGTCCTGTCCTTGCCAAGATCCTAGTCCCGAGTCCTAGCCGAGACCCGGGTTCCGGTTCCGAGTCAAGACCCAGGTTCCAGATCCTTGTCCAGACTCTGGTTCCGGAGTTCCGAGTTCCTAGGCCAGGCTCCTTCTTCCTAGTTCCATGTCCGGTACCGTGCTTCTATCCCAAGTCCTAGCCCAGGCCCTGAATTCTAGTCTCGTCCAGGGCCTGTGTCAATATCCAGCATCATTTCTTTCCTTGCTTTCTTGACAAACCTAGTCCTGCTCCTACAAATTCAGTGTCTACCAAAATGAACCACCTCACACTTATCTGGGTTGAACTCCATCTGCCACTTCTCAGCCCAGTTTTCCATCCTATCAATGTCCCACTGTAACCTCTGACAGCCCTTCACACTATCCACAACACCCCCAATCTTTGTGTCATCAGTAAATTTACTAACCCATCTACCCACTTCCTCATCCAGATCATTTATAAAACTCACAAAAAGTAGGGTTCCAGAACAGATCCCTGAATCACACCACTGGTCACCAGCCTCCATGGATAATATGACCCTTCTACAAATACTCTTTGCCTTCTGTGGGCAAGCCAGCTTGGGATCCACAGAGCAATGTCTCCTTACTTTCTCAATAAGCCTTGCATGGGTTACTTTATCAAATGATATGCTAAATCCATAAACACTAGATCTACGATTCTACCGTCATCAATGTATTCAGTCATAGCCTCAAAAAATTCATTCAGGCTCATAAGACATGACCTGCCTTTGGCAAAGCCATGCTGACTATTCCTAATCATATTATACCTCTCCAAATGTTCATAAATACTGCCTCTCAGAATCTTCTCCATCAACTTACCAACCACTGAGGTAAGACACACTGGTCTATAATTTCCTGGGCTATCCCTACTCCCTCTCTTAAATAAGGGAATAACATCCGCAATCCTCTAATCCTCCGGAACCTCTCCCATCCTCATTGATGATGCAAAGATCGTCGCCAGTGTTTCAGTAATCTCCTCCTTTGCTTCCCATAGTAGCTTGGGGTACATCCCATACAGACCCGGTGACTTAAACAATTTGATGCTTTCCAAAAACCCCAGCACATCCTCTTCCTTAATATCTACATGCTCAAGCATTTCATTCCACTGCAAGTCATCCCTACAATTGCCCAGATCCCTTTTTGTAGTGAATGCTGAAGCAAAGTATTCATTAAGGTCCTCTGCCATCTCCTCTGGTTTCATACACACTTTTCCACTGTCACACTGGATTCGTCCTATTCTCTCACAGCTTATCCTCTTGCTCTTCACATACTTGTGGAATGCCTTGGGGTTTTCCTTAATCCTCTCCGCCAAGGCCTTCTCATGGCCCCTTCTGGCTCTCCTAATTTCATTCTTAAGCTCCTTCCTGCTAGCCTTATAATCTTCTAGATCTCTATCATTACCTGGTTTTTGAACCTTTTGTAAGCTCTTCTTTCCTTCTTGATTACACTTACAACAGCCTTTGTACACCACAGTTCCTGTACCCTACCATCCTTTCCCTGTCTCATTGAGTATATCTACGCAGAATCCCTGAACAGTTGCCATATCTCTTCCATATATTTCCCAGAGAACTTCGGCTTCCAAGTTCCTGCCTGACAACTTCATATTTCCCCTTTCTCCAATTAAACGTTTCCCTAACTTGACATCGACAGGATACAGAGCTGAGGTCAGAAATGGCTGATGGAGTTCCATCTGGAAAAGTTTGAAGTGATTCACTTAGGAAGGTTAAATGTGAACACAGGGTTAGTGGCAGGAATCTTAGTTGTATGAAAGAACAGAGGGACCGTCAGTTCCTAGTCTTTCGTTCCTTCAAGGTTGCTGCGCAAGTTGATTGGCTGTTGAGGCGCTGGTGCATTGGGCTTCTTCTGTCGGGGATTGAGTTCAAGAGCCAGAAGGTAACGTTGCAGCTCTATAAAACCCTGGTGAGACCACACTTGGAGTATGGAGTTCAGTTATGGTCATCCCTACATGGGAAGGATGTGGATGTTTTGCAGAGGGTACAGAGAACGTTTATTAGGATGCTGCCTGGATTATAGAGCATGTCTTCTGAGGAAAGTTTCTGCAAGATATGGGTTGAAAGGTTGAAGGTAAAGGGGAATGAGAGGTGACTTGACAGAAGCTGCATCTGAAATATTGCATTTATTTATGTTTACTCCATTACACACACACACACACACACACACACACACACACGTTCACAAGATGCCTCCCACAACAGTATTCCATCAAGAATGCTGAAGACACCCAATAAGTAATAAGTTCAGGAATATCTGAGAAAATACTAAGGTAGTGTATGTTGTCCACTCAGAATTTGATGGCAGAGGGAAAGAAGCTGTACCTAAAAGGTTGAGTGTGTTAATTTCTTCACACTCCTGTATATCCTTCTTGATGGTGGCATTGAAGATGTCCTTGATGCTGGGGAGCCTGGAACCCATGATGGAGTTGGATGAGTTTGCAGCTGTCTCACATCTCACACAGGGAGCATAGCACTAAATGTATCCCCATTCTCAGTACATTGGATATGCACTAACAGAAACATTACGTGCTCGAAACTTACTTAAAGCATGCATCTGTGCATGCCCAAGCCTATTCTCACCAAACCCTTTTGAGCCAAAGCCAAACAATTCTAACACTTCTCCACTCCAACAAAGGCCTTCTGAAAATCCAAGTGGAAAAACGTCCAATAACTCTCCTTTCTCTATCCTTTCTGATATTTCCTCAGATAATTCCTATGATTTGTCAATATTTCCCCTTATCTACAAGAACCATAACACCACCAATACGTATGCGTGTGTGCGCGTGCGCGCGTGTGTGTATGTGTGTGTGTGTGTGTGTGAGAGAGAGAGAGAGAGATAAAGAGATGTTCTGTTTTCCTCCACATCCCAGGAAAAGTTGTGTAGGTTCATTGTGTTAACTGGCCACTGTGAATTGGATTGAGATCCAGAACTGATATAATACTGGAGGTGCTCTGCATTACACTATACCCTGAAAGATAACCTGTTTCTCGCTCCACAGGCTCTCCTTTACTTGCTCTGTCTATCCAGCATTCAAGTTCAAATTCAGGTTTGTTGTCAGAGGCAAAACATTCCCAGGGTAAAAATTTGTTTTTTTTATTTCAGCAGCAATACAATATATTACAGATATGATCATCATAAATTAACAAAAGGGACATCAGGGACATCAGATATGAGAATCTGTCCAAAGGACAGGTCTCAACCCAAAACGTCTCTGCTGTCAATTGGTTCGTCAATCTGCAGGTGATGCAAAAATAGGTGTCATCGACAGTGGAGATGGTTCTCAGGATTTATAGTGGTATCTGATCAGCTGGATAAGTGGAACAAGGAATGGCAAATGCAGTTTAACTCTGATATGTCACACGTACACACTCACAATCACACACACACACACACACACACACACACACACACACACACACACACACACGCACCGACAAACACATGTTCACAAGATGCCTACCAAAATAATACAACATCAAGAACGCTGATGTTAGCCAACAAGTTCCATTTGCACTTGCAGCTCATTCCACAATCTCAGCTCCCTCAGGGTGAAAAAAACCTTTCACCCCTAACCCACGAAATTTTTTTGTAATCTAACCCAATCACAGTGGATAAAGCCTGCTAGTATTTACCCCATCTATACCTCTCATAATTTTGCAACCATTATCAAATCATCCTTTAATTTTCTATGTTCTAAGGTTCTGGGGACCTATTCAATGTTTCCCTATAACTCAGATCTGCAAGTCATGACAACATCCTTGTAAATCTTCTCAGCATTCTTTCAATCTTATTTACTCTTCCTTCTGGATAAGTGACCAAATCACAACACAGTACTCCATATTATGCCTCACCAACGGCTGGTATAGTTTCAACATAACATCGCAGCTCCTATACTCTACACATTGATTTATGAAGGCCAATATTCCAAAATGTTTCTGTCGGACCCTAACTATCAGTGATGCTTCATTCAAGGGATTATGGATCTGTATTCCCAGATCCTTCTGTTTGCCAGCATGCATCATTGCCCTACTAATGACAGTGTAAGGCTTACACTGGTTGGTCCACACAAATTACTACACCACACATTTACCTGCATAAAATCCCATCTGCTATTTTTCAGCCCATTTTTCCAGCTGGTCCAGATCCCACTGCAGGCTTTCATAATCTTCCTCAATATCCACTACACCCGTTATCTTGGGGTCATCTGCAAATTTGCTGATCTTGTTGACCACATTATCATTCACATCATTGATATAGATGACAAACAAAAACAATCTCAGCACTGATCCCTGTGGCACACCACTAGTCACAAGCCTCCAGTCAGAGAGGCAACCATCTACAACCACTCTCTGGCATCTTCTGTGAAGCCAATGTCCAATCCAAACTGTTACCACATCTTGAATGTCACGCAAATGTACCTCTTGGTCAACCTCCCATGTGGGACCTTGTCAAATGCCTTGCTAAAGTCCAATTAGACAACATACGCTGCCTTAGCTTCATCAACTATCCTGGTAACTTCCTTGAAAACTCTGTAAGATTGGTTAGATATGACTTAAAACGTAAAAAGTCATGTTGACTATCCCTAATCAGTCCCTGTCTATCCACATACTTATATCTCTAGTCCCTTAGAATACCTTCCAATAACATTCCCAATACTGATGGCAGGCCCATCCACTTATAACTTCCTGGTCTATTCTTATAGCGTTTCTTAAAGAACGGAACAACATTTGCTGTCCTCCAGTCCTGCTTCATCTCACTCATGGCTAATGATGCTTGAACGTCTCTGCTACAGCCCCTCCAATTTCTGCACTAACCTCCAACATGGTCTGAGTGAATATCTTATCAGGCCATAGGGATTGATACATCATAATTTCCCTCAAGACAGCAGTCACCTCCTCCTCTGTAATCTGTATAGGGTCCATGAACACGCAGGTACATTGCCTCACAACTATGGACTCTTCTGAATAAATACTCATGCAAAAAATTCATTTCAAGCTCCTCCATCTCTTTCAGCTCCATACATAGATTCTTCCTGAATTGATCAT
The DNA here is from genome assembly GCF_030028105.1 of Mobula birostris. Classification (NCBI taxonomy): domain Eukaryota; kingdom Metazoa; phylum Chordata; class Chondrichthyes; order Myliobatiformes; family Myliobatidae; genus Mobula; species Mobula birostris. The sequence goes on along the minus strand of NC_092377.1, from coordinate 129,470,532 downwards.
CCTGATTCTTCCCATCTAATCTTCCTGAGGGCAAAGTTTTTTGCTCTTGCTCTATTTTTGCTCTTAATATAAGATTCTAAGCCTTCAGAGTAACTACATGCCTTCTTTTAGCCCTCTTGATTTCTTTTTTAAGTGTTCTATTGCATTTCTTATGCTTCTCAAGTACCTCATTTGTTCCTACCTGCCAATACCTGCTGTCACCTCCTTTTTTAATTAACCAGGGCCAAAACATCTCTTGAAAAACAAGGTTCCCAAAACATATTATCTTTACCCTTTATTCCAACAAGCACATAGAAGCTTTATCTTCCAAAATTTCAGTTTTGAAAGCTTCCCACATTCCGGGTACACTTTTGCCAGCTTGTCTCAATTCACACTTGCCAGACCATTTCTGATACCATCAAAATTGGCTTTTGTCCAATTTAGAACTTCAACCCATGGACAACACCTATCTTTTCCATACTTACTTTGAAATTAATGGCATTATGATCATTAGATGCAAAGTGTTCCCCTACACAAACTTCTGTCACCTGCCACGTCACATTCTCTGATAGGAGCTCACCTGCCTTACCTATAATAATCCTTGCATTGAAATATACACAGCTCAGAACATTAGTCACACCATGCACGAGGATTTGATTCCTGACATTGTATGCAGGCTTAACAGCGTCTTTATCCACAGCCACTCAACTATTTGTTTGGGTACTCTTGTTCCAATCCCCCTGCAAATTTATTTTAACACCCTCCCCCCACTCTGCAGAATCAGCAAACCTTATACTCATTCGACCCCCAATTTATGTACAAACCATCCCTTCTGTACAGGTCCCAACTTCCCTGGAAGAGAGCCAAATGATCCAAACATTTGAAGGCCTCCCTCCTGCACCAACTCTTAGCCATCTGTTATAAATCTTGTTCTTGTTATTAGAACCTCCTTTCTGTTCCCTTAACCAGTAAATCCCCTATAACTACAGTTTACCTCTTATACCCTCTTTCCGTTCTGAGCCACAGAGGCAGACTCAGTGCAAGAGACCTGCTTGCTGTGACCTCTCCTGATACATTGTCCCACCCAATGGTTTCTCTCTCTCTCTCACTCACACACACACACACACACACACACACACACACACACACACACGTGCGCGCGCGCATGTGTTGGTGGTGTTATGATTCTTGTGGATAAGGGGAAATCTTGACAAAAATTGGACTTATTTAAGGAAATATCAGGAAGGACTGACAAAAGTTATTAGATGTTGGTTTACCAGGATTTTCAGAAGACCCTTGCGTGACTGGGACAGTGTTAGAATGGTCTGGCTTTGGCTCAAAAGGCTTAGGCAAGAATAAACTTGGACATGTGCAGATGCATGCTTTAAGTAACTAACTAGTACATAATGTTTCTGTTAGTGCATATCCAGTGTACTGAGAATGGGGCTAGATTTAGTGCTAGACTCCCTGTCTGAGATGTGAGAACTCCGGGACACTTCCAGTCTCCCTGATAACTATACCCGCACGAGGTTCACCGAGCTGTAACAACTCTGTTAAGGAACTGGAGCTTCCACTCATTCAGGAGATTGAGGAGGTGACAGATAGAAACTACGGGGAGGTAGTCACCATTACATTACAGGACTGTCATCAGTGGGAAAGAAAAAAGGCAGCCACTGTGGAGAACCCCCGCAGCCATTCCTGTCAATAATAATTATACTGATTAGGATAACGTTGGGAGGGCCGATGTATCAGGAGAGGCCACAGCAAGCAGGTGTCTGGCACGGAGTCTGCCTCTGTGGCTCAGAACGGAAAGAGGTATAAGAGGCAAACCGTAGTTATAGAGGATTTTCTGGTTAAGAGAACAGAAAGGAGTTTCTATGAACAAGAACATGATCTATAACACGTGGCTAAGCAGTTGGTGCCGGAGGGAGGCCTTCAAATTTTTGGATCATTTCGCTCTCTTCCAGGGAAGGTGGGACCTGTACAGAAGGGATGATTTGTACACAAACTGGAGGTCGAATAAGTATACGTATGGTTTGCTGCTTCTGCAGAGTTGGGGGGGGGCGTTAAATTAAATTTGTAAGGGGATTGAAACAAGAGTGCCCAAACAAATAGTGGAGTGGCTGTGGAAAAAGATGCTGTCAGGAATCAAATCCTTGTGCATGGTGTGACTACTGTTCTGAACTGTGTATATTTCAATGCAAGGCTTATTATAGGTAAGGCAGGTGAGCTTAGGGCATGGATCAGCATGTTGAATGATGAGATTACAGCCATTGTGAGACTTCGTTGTAGGAGCAGCAAGACTGGAAGCTCAGCGATCTTGGGTTCCATTGCTTCAGACGTCATAGAGTACACGGGATTAAAGACGAGGGATGACATCCGTATTATTGGTAAATGTCATGGCGTTGCTCTGTCAGGACAGACTGGAGAGCTCGTCTTGTGAGGTTTTGTAGGTAGAACTGAAGAAAAGGAAAGGTATTACAACATTAATGAGAGTATATTAAAGGTCACTGAACAGTGCATGGGATTTAGAGGAGCAAATTTGTCGAGTGATCGCAGACTGTTGCAAGAAGAATAAGCTTGTAATATAGTTGATTTTAACTTAGTACATATTAACTAGAGCTCCAAAACTGTAAAAGGCTGGATGGGAAGAGTTTGTGAAACTTCCTCAGGAAAGTTTTCTTAATCAGTACCTAAAATTCTCGATCAGATAGTACGTGATACTTGATCTCCTATTAGAGAATGAGACACGGCAGGTGACAGAAGTTTGTGCAGGGGAACACTTTGCATCTAATGATCATAAAGCCATGAATTTCAAAGTAAGTATGGAAAAGATAGGTGTTGTCCATGGGTTAAGATTCTAAATTGAACAAAAACCAATCATGATGGTAACAGAAAAGACCTGGCAAGTGTGAATTGAGAGAAGCTGGCAAACATATACCTGGTATGTGGGAAGCGTTCAAAATTGAAACTGTAAAGCTTCTATGTGCTTGTGGGAATAAAAGGTAAAGATAATATGTTTTGGGAACCTTGGTTTTCAAGAGATATTTTGACCCTGGTTAATTTAAAAAGAAGGCAGTTACCAGGATAGTTGATAGCGGTGTGCCGCAGGGATCAGTGCTGTGATTGTTTTTTTGTCATCCATATCAATGTTGTGAATGATAATGTAGTAAACTAGATCAGCAAATTTGCGGATGACTCCAAGATTGGGAGGTGTAGTGGATAGTGAGGAAGATTATGAAAGTTTGCAGTGGGATCTGGACCAGCTGGAAAAATGGGCTGAAAGATAGCAGATGGGATTTTATGCAGGTAAATGTGTGGTGTAGCAATTTGTGTGGACTAACCAGTGTAAGCCTTACACGGTGATTAGTAGGGCAATGATGCGTGCTGTCAAACAGAAGGATCTGGGAATACAGATCCATAATCCCTTGAATGAAGCATCACTGATCGATAGGGTCCGACAGAAACATTTTGGAATATTGGCCTTCATAAATCAATGTGTATAGTATAGGAGCTGGGATGTTATGTTGAAACCATACCAGCCGTTGGTGAGGCATAATATTGAGTATTGTGTTGCGATTTGGTCACTTATCCGGAAGGAAGAGTAAATAAGATTGAAAGAATGATGAGAAGATTTACAAGGATATTGTCATGACTTGCAGATCTGAGTTACAGGGAAGGTTGAATAGGTTAGGCATTTATTCCCTAGAACAGAGAAAATTAAAGGGTGATTTGATAAAAGTTGCAAAATTATAAGGGGTGTAGACGGGGTAAATACTGGCAGGCTTTATCCACTGTGGCTGGGTGCGACTACAAAAAGATGTCATGGGTTAAGGGTGAAAGGTGAACACTTTAAGGGGAACACGAGGAGGATTTTCTTCACCCTGAGGGAGGTGAGATTGTGGAATGAGCTGCAAGTGCAAATATGGGGTTGATTTGAATACTAAGTGAAATTTAAATACATGGGCAAGAGGGGTATGGAGGGCTATGGTCCAGATGTAGGTGAACAGGACTAGGCAAATAAATGGTTCAGCACAGTCTAGATGGGCTGAAGGCCCTGCTTCTATGCTATTGAGTCTTCAAATCTATCACTCTAAGACATATGCATATGACAAAGTGAGAGTGCTAAACAAGATAACAGCCCATGGTATTACAGGAAAGATACTAGCATGGATAATAGATTGGCTGACTGGGAGGAGGCAAAGACTGTGAATATGAGAAGCTTTTTCTGGTTGGCGGCCAGTTGCTGGTGGCGTTCCACGGGTGACTGTGTTTGGAACGCTCCTCTTCAAGTTCTACATCAATTATTTCAATGATGGAAGTGATGGCTTTGTGACTCAGCTTGTGGATGTTACACCTCTATATGATTACTCAGTCACCTTTGCCGTATTCCTCAGAGTCTTAGATTGCCCAACCTCTCCCTGTCACTCAACCCTCGAGTCCTGGAAACCGTTACATGAATCCTTTTTGAACCTTTGTCAGATTAAGTATATCCTTCTTTTAATACGTGACCAAAACTGTAAACTACTGATATTTGGTTTAAAACTGGGACATGTACTGAGACAAGGTAAAAAGATTTGTAATATGCTGGTGCAACCCATCATATGACGGTCAATAAAAAAACATTGAGGAGAGGATACCTTCCATCCCCATACAGGCAATTTTGGCTGATAACAACTTACAGAGTTACATAAATAATATTGACAACCCATGGGTGAAATGGACTCTTAAAATATGGAAAACTATTATAAAAGAATTTAAACTAGGGAGAGACATTGCAGTTCTTAAATGGTGTACAAATGACTCAGATTTTATGCCAAATAAACTGGATGCTAGATTTACGGTCTGCACAGCTAAAGGAATAACAGCTATTTGCAATATAATGAAAGAAAGAACACTGTTCAGTTTTGAAATGCTCAAAGAGAAACACTTAGTAGAAAAACAAGACTTCTAGCGGTATTTACAGATGCGACAGTATGTTAATAGGATGGTTAAAAATGTAACCAAGGCAAGTACATGTCTGATAGAGCTATTTAGAAAAGCATATAATTCAGACAACGGTAGTAAAATCATCTCAAGCGTGTATAAGGGTTTGTCAAATCTTAAAACACATTCGACTTCATACATTAAAACAAAATGGGAGAAGGAAGAAGGGATAATAATATCTGAGGAAGACTGGACAATAATATGGAGGTATCAATGGAAGTGTACCAGTTCACAGAAATGGAGGGAGTTTGGGTGGAAAAACTTGATAAGATATTTTATTACCCCCTTCAGAAATCCCATTATGATAGTAACCTCTCTGTTTAATGGAGAAATTGTGCAAATCAAATGCAAACCATTATCACATTTTCTGGGAATGCCCTGTTATCAAAGACTATTGGAGTGGGATACATAATGCCCGACAAGACATCTTTAAATGTGAAATACCCTTAGAGAGTAAGACCAAATATTTTGGGTATATACCTCAAGAATGGTTGAAAAGAGATAAATATTTAATGAATGTACTGCTGGTGGCTGGTAAAAAGACCCTTACCAGGAAATGGTTATCACAGGAGAGCCCAACGTTGCTGGTGCAATCTTGCCAGAAATCTACAGATGGCTACAGATTTCATGTTTAGCGAGATGCGGACTTATTGGTGAAAACGGACATTGGAGACCCCAATGCTCTAGGATGATTCCAGAGATGTTGACTCTTACAACACGCTGGAGGAACTCAGCAGCTCAGGCAGCATCCGTGGAAAAGATCGGTTGACGTTTCAGGCCGGAACCCTACGTCAGGACTGTAGGGGGAAGGGCAGAGGCCCTATAAAGGAGGTGGGGGGAGAGTGGGAAGAAGAAGGCTGGTAGGTTCCAGGTGAAAAAGTAGTAAGGGGACACATAAAGGGGTGGAGGAGGGGAAGCAGGGAAGTGATGGGCAGGAAAGGTGAAGAAGGAATAGGGGAAAACACAATGGGTAGTAGAAGGAGGCGGAACCAAGAGGGAGGTGATAGGCAGCTGGGGGAGGGGGCAGAGTGAAACAGAGATAGAGGAAGGGAGGGGGAGGGAATTACCGGAAGGTGGAGAATTCTATGTTCATACCAAGGGGCTGGAGACTACCTAGATGGTATATGAGCTGTTGTTCCTCCAACCTGAGTTTAGCCTCATCATGGCAGTAGAGGAGGCAATGTATGGACATATCCAAATGGGAATGGGATGCAGAGTTGAAGTGGGTGGCAACCGGGAGATCCTGTCTGTTGTGGCGGACGGAGTGGAGGTGCTCGACAAAGCAGTCCCCCAATCTGCGTCGGGTTTCACCGATGTAGAGGAGGCTGCACCGGGAGCACCAACAGACTCACAAGTGAAGAGTTCTCTCACCTGCAAGGACTGTTTGGGGCCCTGAATGGTGGCAAGAGAAGAGGTGTAGGGACAGGTATAGCACAAGCCATCTTGGTCAATGTCTCCCATCCACTACATAATGTACTGAGTGGGCACAGGAGTACATTCAGCCAGAGACTCATTCCACCGAGATGCAGCACAGAGCGTCATAGGAAGTTATTCCTGCCTGTGGCTATGAAGCTTTACAACTCCTCCCTTGGAGGGTCAGACACCCTGAGCCAATAGGCTAGTCCTGGACTTATTTCATAATTTACTGGCATAATTTACATACTACCATTTAACTATTTATGGTTCTCGGAAAATTTATTATTTATGGTGCAACTGTAACAAAAAACAATTTCCCCAGGGATCAATAAAGTATGACTATAACTTACAGGGATAAGTGCCAGGTGGGAGATCTGTGGGGAGAGACATATGGATCAGATAGTCACGGAGGGACCGATCCCTGCGGAAAGCAGAGAGGGGTGGAGAGGGAAAGATGTGCTTAGTGGTGGGGTCCTGTTGAAAGTGGCGGAAGTTGCAGAGGATAATGTGCTGGATCCGGAGGCTGGTGGGGTGGTAGGTGAGGACAAGGGGAACTCTGTCCCTGTTGTGGTGGTGGGAGGATGGGGTGAGGGCCGAAGTGTGGGAAATGGAGGAGATGCGGGTGAGGGCATCGTTGATGACGGCAGAAGGGAAACCACGATCCTTAAAGAAAGAGGACATTTGAGATGTCCTGGAATGGAAAGCCTCATCCTGGGAGCAGATGTGGCGGAGACCGAGGAACTGGGAATAGGGAATGGCATTTTGCATGTGGCGGGGTGGGAAGCGGTATACTCGAGGTAATTATACTTGGAGGTTGGAGGAACTTTGGGGGACCATCATTTCAGGAGTGAGTCACAGAAATAGTGAAAGTGGCAGCTTTTGAACGCATGTCTTACAAACAGTTTGATAGATTGGACATCTATAAACAAAAATGGGGCAAATATTTAGGTTCCCTGGGGAGGAAATAGTGGTGAAGTATATTGCTGAATGGTAGTCTTTTCTGTTATTAGAGATCTAATAGACACATTTGGTTATTACATTGATATTTATTACTGGCATGTTTGTTTTTATTTTATGGATAATTTTATGTTTTGTAAGCTATGGTTTACATAATTTTAACACTCACTCAAGGGTTCGAGGAAAACATTTTCTAGAAATAGAATTTGAAAGAAAAACAAAATAAACTTAACGACACAAGTGCAAGTCGAGAGAGAGAGGGAGAGAAGTAAAGAGTGTGAGGTAGTGTTTGAGTTTTTCAGGTGGATCAAGAACCTGGTGGCTGTGGGAAGAAGCTGCTGTTGAACCCTGAGTCGTGGGTCGTCAGGTTTCTGTCCCCCCTGCCTGATTGCTGCATCGTGAAGGGGGCACTATCCCGAGTGTGGGTGTCCTTGAAGCAAATTCCGCTCCTGGGACACCGCCTCGTGAAGATGACCTCTGATGGCGAGAGCTGTACCCATGATGAATCTGGCTCAGACCCACAGCCTCCTGGGAGTTGGAGTCCACATCCCGGCTGTAATGCAACCAGTCAGAATACTGTAGTTGCATCGCAGCCGGCTGTAGAGATCTGTGGAGATTTGCCGAATTTCCTTAGACTTCCAGGAAACGATGACAACTGCAAGATTAAAGAGTCCCGAGTGCTTACTGACATATTGAATAACTGGAAAGTCTACTTGCCGCGGTAGTGCAAAGACCAGAAGCGAGCTGTGTTTGGGATGGGTTTAAAAGTCTCCAGTACATTCATGGTAACACAGGCTGTGCAAGAGTTCAAAACGCCATGTCCCGGCTAACTGAGTGGACATTAAATCTGAACCAGTCACTTTCTCTTGGTGGTAGTGTTGGGGTCTCCCACTCGAGAGCATTGGGTGAGTTTCTCCTCTCTCACCGCGATATTTCCAAACGTTCTCAGACGAGTTTCTGCCGTCCGTTGCGTTGCTTGTGTTTGTTTGATATGTTTCCGGGACATCCCAGTCTCTTAATCAGGTGGCTCTGCAAACACTACCGTCTCCACGGCAGCGAGGATGTCTCCCAGCCGCTGGATTTCCCGCCTCCTCGACTTTCTGCACAGCTAGTTATCTTGCCATCCATCCCCATCCAAAGGAGCTTCCCGACCCAGAACATTTCGTCCACAGTCCTCCACCCCACCCCCAACCCCCACACCCGGAATTTCGGTCTATATTCTCGACCTTTAGTGCCCGCGCCTGTCTTGTCAATCTGCCAGTGTGACTGAGGAATGAGTCTTCCTGTTCGACCTGGACTGAATTCCGGGGAACACCAGCCTCTTCAAAACTGTCACTTCACTCCCGCCCACTACCAATGAGGGATTTCCTCGCCCACACCCAGAGGAAGGAGGGCCATACATCCTGCTGAGGCAGGAGTTAACCCCGTGTATGCTCTTCGCTTCATTGATCCGAGATCAATTAAGATTCAAGATTGTTGTGATTCTTCAGTACGCGAGTGTGAAGGTGAACGAGACTTAACTGTTCCTCCGCATCCAAAGATTCACGTGGCTTATATATAGAATAATATTCCAGTGACTGGGTTACAGGCTGGGGTCGAATCCGGGTGCTAGGGGTTTATATGTAGAGTAACATATCTCCTGGTGGGAATTACAGGCTAGGATCTAATAGAGGGGTTCTGGGGGATTACATATAGCAAGTGCCAATTACAGGCCAGTATCTAATGCAGAGCTTCGGGCATACAGTGGCATGCAAAAGTTTGGGCACCCCAGTCAAAATTTCTGTTACTGTGAATAGCTAAGCGAGTAAAAGATGACCCGATTTCCAAAAGGCATAAAGTTAAAGATGACACATTTCTTTAATAACTTAAGCAAGATTACTTTTTTATTTCCATCTTTTACAGTTTCAAAATAACAAAAAAGGAAAAGAGCCCGAAGCAAAGGTTTGGGCACCTTGCATGGTCAATACTTACTAAAACCCCCTTTGGCAAGTATCAGAGCTTGTAAACGCTTTCTGTAGCCAGCTAAGAGTCTTTCAATTCTTGTTTGGGGGATTTTTGCCCTTTCTTTCTTGCAAAAAGCTTCCAGTTCTGTAAGATTCTTCAGCCGTCTTGCATGCACTGCTCTTTTGAGGTCTATCCACAGATTTTCAATTATGTTTAAGTCTTGGGACTGTGAGGGCCATGGCAAAACCTTCAGCTTGCGCCTCTTGAGGTAGTCCATTGTGGATTTTGAGGTGTTTTTAGGATCATTATCCTGTTGTAGAAGCCATCCTCTTTTCATCTTCAGCTTTTTTACAGATTGTCCGATGTTTGCTTCCAGAATGTGCTGCTATTTAATTGAATTCATTCTTCCCTCCACCAGTGAAATGTTCCCCGTGCCACGGGCTGCAACACAAGCCCAAAGCTTGATCGATCCACCCTCGTGCTTAACAGTTGTCGAAGTGTTCTTTTCATGAAATTCTGCACCCTTTTTTCTCCAAACATACCTTTGCTTGTTGCGGCCAAGAAGTTCTATTTTAACTTCATCAGTCCACAGGACTTGTTTCCAAAACGCATCAGGCTTGTTTAGATGTTTCTTTGCAAACTGCTCATGCTGAATTTTGTGGTGAGGACGCAGGAAAGGTTTTCTTCTGATGACTCTTCCATGAAGGTCATATTTATGCAGGTGTTGCTGCACAGTAGAACGGTCCACCACGACTCCGGAGTCTGCTAAATCTTACTGAAGGTCTTTTGCAGTCAAACAGGGGTTTTAATTTGCCTTTCTAGCAATCCTACGAGCAATTCTCTCAGAAGTTTTCTTGGTCTTCCAGACCTCAACTTGAGCTCCACCGTTCCTGTTAACTGCCATTTCTTAATTACATTATGAACTGAGGAAACGACTACATGAAAACGCTTTGCTATCTTCTTATAGCCTTCTCCTGCTTTGTGGGCATCATTTATTTTAATTTTCAGAGTGCTAGGCAGCTGCTGAGAGGAGCCTATGACTGCTGATTGTTGGGACGAGGTTTCAGGAGTCAGGGTATTTATAAAGCTTTGAAATTTACATCACCTGGCCTTTCCTAATGATGATTGTGAACAAGCCATAGGCCTAACAAGCTAATTAAGGTCTAAGATCTTGGTAAAAGTTATCTGAAAGCTCAAATCTCTTGGGGTGCCCAAACTTTTGCATGGTGCTCCTTTCCTTTTCTTCACTCTAAAAAAATTGTACAAAACAAAAATAATGCACTGATCTTGCTTAAAATGTTGAAAAGAATGTTTCATCTTTAAAGTTATGACTTTTGGAGATCAGTTCATCTTCTACTCGCTTACCTATTCACAGTAACAGAAATTTTGACCAGGGGTGCCCAAACTTTTGCATGCCACTGTATATAGAATAAATACAGTGAGTAGGTTTCAGGCTGGGATCAAATCTTGGGGTTCAGAGTTTAAATGCAGAGTTACAGATTCTTGGGTGTGCGTTCTAGTCTGAGGGGGTTTATGTTTAGGCTAACAAATCCCTGGCGTGGATTACATACTGGGATCTAATCCAGAGTTTCGGGGTAATTGTGTTACCGGCTAGGATGTAATACACAACAAGATCCGGGGGGGGGGGGGTTATATATTTCCCCGGTAGAGGGTTACAGGTTGGAATATAATCCTGGGATTCTGGGAGTTTATAGAGAATAACACATATGCATGAGTGGATTACAGGCTGGGATCTAATCCACGGGGTTAGTTTGTATAGGATAAACGATCCCCGGAACTGGGTTAGAGGATGCTATCTAATCGAGTGTTTCGCTGAGTTTATGGACTGACAGGTGGGGAGTGAACGCGAGTAGATACAGGGTGTTGGACTTTCTCCGGTGAGGAAGCAGTTACATTTCGAGAGACGTGCCTCTACTTGTGACTGCACCGCCCCGATTTCACCGCAAAGGCGCGCCAGCATAACCAGAATAAACTTCATCTGTGTGGAAGCACCGAGGACATAAAGCAAGGATCCCGGCGTGGGAGGTGCGGAGAAAGTGAATGAGAAATCTTGCGGCTTCTCCTGTGACGTCGAAACGGCCGAAACAAACCAGGTAGCTGTTGTAACCCTGCGACGACCTTGCAAAACGCCTGCAGGGCCCAGCTGTCAGTGGGTGACATAACGAGATGTGCACACAGCAGCGGCCGTCATGGTTTAGGGCCGCGTCAATGGAGACCTGACCACTTCTACCACCGGGAATAAAGTGCAGGAGCCTGAAAACCCACATCCGATGCTTTACGAACATCTTCTTACCTTCCGCCACCAGAATTCCGAGGGGACAAGGAATCTATTAACACTATTTTACCACATTGCCCACAGAGACCTCTCCCTTTTCTACTCTCTCCCTGCCCGTCTCTCCTCTCCCTCTTTCTCTCCCCCCCACCCCCCACACCTATTTGTCTATCCATCCAACAAATTTCATGCATATGTCAGCGATAATAAACCCGATTCCGATTCTGATTGGTTGCCCGCAATGAACTGCACACAACAACAGGATCTGTTCTGATCCCTCACCTCTTTCTGATGTTTATAAATGACTTGGATGAGGAAGTTGAACGGTGGGTTAACAAGTCTGCACGTGACACAAAGTTTGGTGGTGTGGATGGTGTAGAATGTTGTTGTAGGTTACAACAGGACATCATAGAAACCTAGAAAACCTTCGGCCATCAAAGCTGTACCGAACATGTCCTTTCCTTAGAACTACCTAGACTTACTCGATAAGCTCCATGTATCCATCCAGGAGTCTCTTAAAAGACCCTATCGCTTCTACCTCCATCACTGCCGCTGGCAGCCCATTCCACGCACTTACCACTCTCTGTGTAAAAGACTTTCCCCTGACATCTCCTCTGTACCTACTTCCAAGTACCGTAAAACTATGCCCTCTCGTGCTCTGTCCGCCAGAGAAAGCAGGATCTGCCAGTGGCCACACATTTTAATTCCACAAACCCATTCCCATCCTGATATGTCTATCCACGGCCTCCTCTACTGTAAAGATGAAGCCACACTCAGGTTGGAGGAACAACACCTTATATTCCGTCTGGGTAGCCTCCGACCTGATGGCATGAACATTGACTTCTCAATCTTCCGCTAATGCCCCACCTCCCCCTCGTACCCCATCCGTTATTTATTTATATACACACATTCTTTTTCTCACTCTCCTTTTTCTCCCTCTGTCCCTCTGGCTATAGCCCTTGCCCATCCTCTGGGTTTTTCCACCCCTCTTCCTTTTCCTTCTCCCTGGGCCTCCTGTCCCATGATCCCCTCATATCCCTTTTGCCAATCACCTGTCCAGCTCTTGGCTCCATCCCTCCCCCTCCTGTCTTCTCCTATCATTTTGGATCTCCCCTCACCCTCCCACTTTCAAATCTCTTACTAGCTCTTCCCTCAGTTAGTCCTGACAAAGGGTCTCAGCCCAAAATGTCAACCATACCTCTTCCTCGAGATGCTGCCTGGCCTGCTGCGTTCACCAGCAACTTTGATGTGTGTTGCCCTCTCGTGCTTGCCATTTCAGCCCTGGGAAAAGCCTCTGCCTATCCACACGATCAATGCCTCTCATTATCTTCTACACCTCTATCAGGTCACTTCTCATCCTCCGTCGCTCCAAGGAGAAAAGGCTGAGTTCACTCCACCTATTCTCATAAGGCATGCTCCCCAATCCAAATAACATTCTTGTACATCTCCTCTGCACCCTTTCTATGGTTTCCACATCCTTCCTGTAGTGAGACAACTAGAACTGAGCACAGTATTCCAAGTGGGGTCGGACCAGGGTCCTATATAGCTGCAAAGTACCTCTTGGCTCTTAAACTCAATCCCACGGTTGATGAAGACCAATGCACCTGTCATGGTCCCGTCCGTGAAGTCCGCATTCCGGTTCACATGTCGATTCATTATTCTGGGTTTTCCTGTTTTCCCTTGTTCCATTGGGTGCCCTAATTGAGGCAACTGATTCTCGCTTTGGGTTGGCACATAAATACCTCTCAAACGAAGGATTCCCTGCTGAACTGTTCTCTTCATTTCTCTCACCCTCTTCTCTTATCCCTGGCAGTTTATCTCAACAGTTATTTCGGCACTAATCTTCATCTGTAATCTTCGTCTGTTACCTTCACCTGATACCTTGCCTGCAACCTCACCTGCGTCCTCGCCTGTATTGCCATCAAGTTCAACCACCGGAGTGAGACCGGAGCCTTGTTACACCAAGATAGGGAACTATCTATCGTTCAGTTAGGAACTGTCTCTTTGTGTCCCTGTGTTTAGTGTCCGTGTCAAAGAGGAGTCTCTTGTCCTGCCCTGGAGTCCCTCATCCTGCCCAGGAGTACCTTGTCCAGTCCAAGCCACGTCCTAGAACCTCATCCAGTCCAAGCCACATCCTAGAACCTTGACCAGTCCAAGCCACATCCAAGAACCTCGTCGAGTGCAAGTCACATCCACAAACCTCGTCCAGTCCAAGCCACGTCCTAGAGCCTTGTCCATTCCAAGGCTCTGTGTTCCTGTGCTCCAGCCGAAGGCTCTGTGTTCCTGTGCTCCAGCCGAAGGCTCTGTGTTCCTGTGCTCCAGTCCAAGGCTCTGTGTTCCTGTGTTCCAAGACAAAGTCCAAGTGCTGTGTTCCAGCCCTGTCCAAGTTTGAGCTTCATGTCTCTTCCAGTCCATCTGCCTCACCCAGCCCGGTGCTGGAGGTTCCTCGTCCTGTGATGGAGGTTCCTCATCCTGTGCTGGATCATCCCCATCCGAATCCTTGGCTGTTTACCTCAGCAGTCATCCCAGCCCTGTGTCCTAGAAAGGGTCCCGACCCTGCATCCTAGGAAGCATCCCAGCCGTGCATCCGAGGAAAGTTCCCAGCCCAGTGTCCTAGAAAGGGACCTCGCTCTGCACTCCTAGGAGGAGTCCTGGCTCTGTGCCTAAGAGCCAAGCCAAACCAGGTCCAAGAGCCTCATCCTGTCCTTGCCAAGATCCTAGTCCCGAGTCCTAGCCTAGACCCGGGTTCCGGTTCCGAGTCCCAACCATGACCAAGGTTCCAGGTCCTTGTCCAGACTCTTATTCCGGAGTTCCGAGTTCCTAGTCCAGGCTCCTTCTTCCTAGTTCCATGTCTGGATCCTGTGCTTCTATCCCAAGTCCTAGCCCAGGTCCTGAATCCTAGTCTCGTCCAGGGCCTGTGTCAATGTCCAGCGTCGTTTCTTCCCTTGCTTTCTTGACAAACCTAGACCTGTTCCTGGAACTTCAATGTCCGTGCCTTGCTTTTGGGTCCACTACCAGCACCGTATGCCTTCTTAACCACAGAGTCACCTGCGTAGCAGCTTTGAGTGCCTTATGAACTCAGAACCCAAGATCCCTCTGATCCTCCACACTGCCAAGAGTCTTGCCATTAATGCTATATTCTGCCATCATATTTGACCTACCAAAATGAACCACCTCAAACTTATCTGGGTTGAACTCCATCTGCCACTTCTCAGCCCAGTTTTGCATCCGATCAATGTCTTGCTGTAACCTGTGACAGCCCTCCACACCATCCACAACACCCCCAACCTTTGTGCCATCAGCAAATTTACTAACCCATCCCTCCACTTCCTCATCCAGGTCATTTATAAAAATCACCAAGAGTAGGGGTCCCAGAGCAGATCCCTGAAACATACCACTGGTCACCGGCCTCCATGCAGAATATGACCCGTCTACAGCCACTCCTTGCCTTCTGTGGGCAAGTCAGCTCTGGATCCACAAAGCAATATCTGCTTGCATCCAATGCCTCTTTACTTTCTCAATAAGCCTTGCATGGGTTACTTTATCAAATGATATGCTAAAATCCACAAACACTACATTTATGGTTCTACCTTCATCAATGTATTTAGTCACATCTTCAAAAAATTCAATCAGGCTCATGAGGCACGACCTGCCTTTGACAAAGCCATGCTGACTATTCTAATCATATTATGCCTCTCCAAATGTTCATAAATCCTGCCTCTCAGAATCTTCTCCATCAACTTACCAACCACTGAAGTAAGACTCACTGGTTTATAATTTCCTGGGCTATCCCTACTCCCTCTCTTAAATAAGGGAACAATATCCTCAATCCTCCAATCCTCCAGAACCTCTCCTGTCTTCATTGATGATGCAAAGATTATCACCAGAGGTTCAGTAATCTCCTCCTTTGCTTCCCACAGTAGCCTGGGGTACACCCTGTCCAGTCCCGGTGACTTATCCAAATTGATGTTTTCCAAAAGCTCCAGCACATCCTCTTCCTTAATATCTACATGCTGAAGCTTCTAATTCTGGTGCAAGTCATCCCTACAATTGCCCAGATCCCTTTCCATAGTGAATGCTGACACAAAGTATTCATTAAGTACCTCTGCCATCTCCTCCGGTTTCATACACGCTTTTCCACTGTCACACTGGATTGGTCCTATTCTCTCACATCTTATCCTCTTGCTCTTCACATACTTGTAGAATGCCTTGGAGTTTTCCTTAATCCTGTCTGCCAAGGCCTTCGCATGGCCCCTTCTGGCTCTCCTAATTTCATTCTTAAGCTCCTTCCTGCTAGACTTATAATCTTCTAGATCTCTATCATTACCTAGTTTTTTGAACCTTTCGTAAGCTCTTCTTTTCTTCTTGACAAGATTTACAACAGCCTTTGTACACCACAGTTCCTGTACCCTACCATCCTTTCCCTGTCTCATTGGAATGTATCTACGCAGAACCCCTGAACATTTACCACATTTCTTCCCTACATTTCCCTGAGAACATTGACTTCGAATTTATGCTTCCAAGTTCCTGCCTGATAGCTTCATATTTCCCCTTACTCCAATTAAACGTTTCCCTAACTTGACATCGACAGGATACAGAGCTGAGGTCAGAAATAGCTGATGGAGTTCCATCTGGAAAAGTGTGAACTGATTAACTTCGGAAGGTTAAATGTGAACACAGGGTTAGTGGCAGGAATCTTAGTTGTATGAAAGAACAGAGGGACCGTCAGTTCCTAGTCTTTAGTTCCCTCAAGGTTGCTGTGTAAGTTGATTGGCTGTTGAGGCGCTGGTGCGGTGGGCTTCTTCTGTCGGGGTTTGATTTCAAGAGCTGTAAGGTAATGTTGCAGCTCTATAAAACCCTGGTGAGACCACACTTGGAGTATGTAGTTCAGTGATAGTCATCCCTATATGGGAAGGATGTGGATGTTTTGCAGAGGGTGCAGAGGAGGTTTACCAGGATGCTGCCTGGATTAGAGAGCATGTCTTATGAGGAAAGTTTCTGCAAGATATGGGTTGAAAGTAAAGGGGAATGAGGGGTGACTTGATAGAAGCTGCATCTGAAATATTGCATTCATTTATGTTTACCCCATTAAATACACACATAGAAACACACACACACACACACACACACACATTCACAAGATGTCTCCAACAATAATACACCATCAAGAATGTTGGACACACCCAATAAGTTCAGGAACATCTGAGAAAATACTGAGGTAGTGTATATTGTCCACTCAGAATTTCATGGCAGAGGGAAAGAAGCTGTACCTAAAAGGATGAGTATGTAATTCTTCACACTCCTGTACCTCCATCTTGACTGTGGCCTTGATGCTGGGGAGCCTGGAACCCATGATGGAGTTGGATGAGTTTGCAACGGTCTCATATCTCACCCAGGGAGCCTAGCAGTAAATGCATCCCCGTTCTCAGTACATTGGATATGCACTAACAGAAACATTACGTACTCGAAACTTATTTAAAGCACGCATCTGTGCATGCCCAAGCCTATTCTCATCTAAGCCTTCTGAGCCAAAGCCAGACAATTGTAACACTGCCCTACTCCAACAATGGCCTTCTGAAAATCCAAGAAAAACAACATCCAATAACTCTCCTTTCTCTATTCTTCCTGATATTTCCTCAAATAATTCCTGTGATTTGTCAATATTTCCCCTTATCTACAAGAACCATAACACCAACATGTATGCGTGCGTGCATATGTGAGTGAGAGATGTTCCGTTTTCCTCCACATCCCAGGAAAAGGTGTGTAGGTTCATTGGGTTAACTAGCCACTGTGAAATGGATTCAGATTCAGAACTGATATACAGGAGGTAATCTGCATCACACTGTACCCTGAAATATAACCTGTTTCTCTCTCCACAGGCTCTCCTTTACTTATTTTGTCTTTTCAGCATTCAAGTTCAAATTCAGGTTTGTTGTCAGAGGCAAAACATTCCCAGGGTATAAAATTTCTTTTTTTCATTTCAGCAGCAATACAATATATTACAGACATGATCATCGTAAGTTCACAAAAGAGACGTCAAAGACAGCTGATACGAGAATCTGTCCAAAGGAAAGGTCTCAACCCAAAACGTCTCTGCTGTCAATTGGTTAATCAATCTGCAGATGATGCAAAAATAGGTGATGTCATCGACAGTGAAGATGATTCTCAGGATTTATAGTGGTATCTGATCAGCTGGGTAAGAGGAACTAGGAATGGCAAATGCAGTTTAACTCTGATAAGTCACACAATCACACACACACACACACACACACACACACACACACACACACACACACACACACAAGCACCCACAATCCTACATATACACACAAACAGACACACACACACAAACACCCACAATCCTACATATACACACAAACAGACACACACACACACACACAATCCTACATATACACACAGACAGACAGACACACACACACACACACACACACACACACACACATACATGTTCACAAAATGCCTACCAAAATAATACAACATCAAGAATGTTGATGATAGCCAATAGCCAACAAGTTCAGGTACACCTGAGAAAATACTGAGGTAGTGTAGGTTGTCCACTCAGAATTTAATGGCAGAGGGGAAGAAGCTGTACCTAAAAGGATGAGTGTGTATTTCTTCACACTCCTGTACCTCCTTCCTGATGGTGGCATTGAAATAATTGACATATAACTTGAAGATGAGGGGTCCAAACACAGACACCCGTGGAAAACCACCAGCAACTGGCCGCAAACCAGAAAGGGCTTCTGGTATTCAAAGTCTTTGCCTCCTCCCAGTCAGCTCATCTACTATCCATGCTAGTATCTCTCCTGTAATACCATGGGCTGTTATCTTGTTTAGCACTCTCATGTGCAGCACTTTGTCATACGTCTTAGAGTGATAGAGTTGAAGACTCTACAGCATAGAAGCAGGGCCTTCGGCCCATCTAGACTGTGCTGAATCATTTATCTGCCTAGTACTGTTCACCTACATCTGGACCATAGCCCTCCACACCCCTCTTGCCCATGTATTTAAATTTCACTTCATATTCAAATCAACCCCACATACACCATTTGCACTTGCAGCTCATTCCAAAATCTCACCTCCCTCAGGGTGAAGAAAATCCTCCTCATGTTCCCCTTAAAGTGTTCACCTTTCACCCTTAACCCATGACATCTTTTTGTAGTTGCACCCAGCCACAGTGGATAAAACCTGCCAGTATTTACCCCATCCATACCCCTCATAATTTTGTAACCTTTATCAACTCACTCTTTAATTTTCTATGTTCTAGGGAATAAACTCCTAACCTATTCAACCTTTCCCTATAACTCAGATCTGCAAGTCATGACAACATCCTTGTAAATCTTATCAGCATTCTTTCAATCTTATTTACTCTTCCTTCTGGATAAGTGACCAAATCACAACACAGTACTCCATATTATGCCTCACCAACGGCTGGTATAGTTTCAACATAACATCCCAACTCCTATACTCTACACATTGATTTATGAAGGCCAATATTCCAAAATGTTTCTGTTGGACACTATCAGTGATGCTACGTTCAAGGGATTATGCATCTGTATTCCCAGATCCTTCTGTTTGACTGCATGCATCATTGCCCTACTAATCACCGTGTAAGGCTTACACTGGTTGGTCCACACAAATTGCTGCACCACACATTTACCTGCATAAAATCCCATCTGCTATTTTTCAGTCCATTTTTCCAGCTGGTCCAGATCCCACTGCAAACTTTCATAATCTTCCTCACTATCCACTATACCTACCAATCTTGGAGTTATCCGCAAAGTTGCTGATCTAGTTTACCACTTTATCATTCACATCATTGATATAGATGACAAACAAAAACAATCTCAATACTGATCCCTGTGGCACACCACTTGTCACAAGTCTCCAGTCAGAGAGGCAACCATCTACAACCACTCTCTGCTATCTTCTGTGAAGCCAATGTCCAATCCAAATTGCTATCATATCTTGAATGCCATGCAAATGTACCTCTTGGTTATCCTCCCATGTGGAACCTTATCAAATGCCTTTCTGAAGTCCAATTAGAGAACATACACTATCCTGGCAACTTCCTAGAAAACTTTGTAAGATTGGTTAGATATGGCTTAACGTGTAAAAAGCCTTGTTGACTATCCTTAATCAGTCCCTGTCTATCCATGACCACGCAGGTACTTTGCCTCACAACTATAGACTCTCCTGAGTAAATACTCATGCAAAAAAATCAATTCAAGCTCCTCCATCTCTTTCGGCTCCATACATAGATTCTTCCTGAACTGATCTTCCTGATTCTTCCCATCTGATCTTCCTGAGGACAAATTTTGTCCCCTGCTAGCTTTTTGCTCTTAATGTCTGCTCTTAATATAAGATTCTAAGCCCTCAGAGTAACTACATGCCTTCTTTTAGCCCTCTTGATTTCTTTTTTAAGTGTTCTATTGCATTTCTTATGCTTCTCAAGTACCTCATTTGTTCCTACCTGCCAATACCTGCTGTCACCTCCTTTTTTAATTAACCAGGGCCAAAACATCTCTTGAAAAACAAGGTTCCCAAAACCTATTATCTTTACCTTTTATTCCAACAAGCACACAGAAGCTTTATCCTCCAAAATTTCAGTTTTGAAAGCTTCCCACATTCCGGGTACACTTTTGCCAGCTTGTCTCAATTCACATTTGTGAGATCATTTCTGATGCCATCAAGATTGGCTTTTGTCGAATTTAGAACCTCAACCCATGGACAACACCTATCTTTTCCATACTTACTTTGAAATTAATGGCTTTATGATTATTAGATGCAAAGTGTTCCGCTACACAAACTTTTGTCACCTGCCATGTCTCATTCTCTAATAGGAGATCTCATATCACATACTATCCAATTGAGACTGTCAGGTACTGATTAAGAAAACTTTCCTGAAGAAATTTCACGAACTCTTCCCATCCAGCCTTTTACAGTTTTGGAGCTCCAGTTAATATGCACTAAGTTAAAATCACCCATATTACAACCTTATATTTCTTGCAACAGTCTGCAATCACTCTACAAATTTGCTCCTGTGGATCTCATGCACTGTTCGGTGACCTTTAATATACTCCCATTAATGTTGTAATACCTTTCTTATTCTTCATTTCTACCAATAAAACCTCATGAGGTGAGCTCTCCAGTCTGTCCTGACAGAGCAATGCCATGACATTTACCAATAATACGGATGTCATCCCTCGTCTTTAATCCCGTGTACTCTATGACGTCTGAAGCAATGGAACCCAAGATCGCTGAGCTGCCAGTCTTGCTGTTCCTACAACGAAGTCTCACAATGGCTGTAATCTCATCATTCAACATGCTGATCCATGCCCTAAGCTCACCTGCCTTACCTATAATAAGCCTTGCATTGAAATATACACAGTTCAGAACAGTAGTCACACCATGCACAAGGATTTGATTCCTGACATTGTATGCAGGCTTAACAGCATCTTTCTCCACAGCCACTCCAATATTTGTTTGGGTACTCTCGTTCCAATCCCCCTGCAAATTTAATTGAATGCCACACCCCTCCACTCTGCAGAACCAGCAAACCTTATAGTTACTCGACCTCCAGTTTATGTACAAACCATCCCTTCTGTACAGGTCCCACCTTCCCTGGAAGAGAGCCAAATAATCCAAAAATTTGAAGGCCTCCCTCCTGCACCAACTGCATAACCACGTGTTATGAATCTTGTTCTTGTTCACAGAACCTCCTTTCTGTTCCCTTAACCAGCAAGTCCCCTATAACTACAGTTTACCTCTTATACCCTCTTTCCGTTCTGAGCCACAGAGGCAGACTTAGTGCAAGAGACCTGCTTGCTGTGGCCTCTCCCGATACATTGTCCCACCCAATGGTTTCTCTCTCTCTCTCTCACACACACACACACACACACACACGCGCGCATGCACGCACACGTGTTGGTGGTGTTATGATTCTTATGGATAAGGGGAAATCTTGACAAAAATTGGACTTATTTAAGGAAATATCAGGAAGGACTGACAAAAGTTATTAGATGTTGGTTTACCAGGATTTTCAGAAGACCTTTGTGTGAGTGGGGCAGTGTTAGAATGGTCTGGCTTTGGCTCAAAAGGCTTAGGCAAGAATAAGCTTGGACATGTGCAGATGCATGCTTTAAGTAACTAACTAGTACATAATGTTTCTGTTAGTGCATATCCAGCGTACTGAGAAGGGAGCTAGATTTAGTGCTAGACTCCCTGTCTGAGATGTGAGAACTCCGGGACACTTCCAGTCTCCCTGATAACTATACCCGCACGAGGTTCACCGAGCTGTAGCGACTCTATTAAGGAACTGGAGCTTTGACTGCGGGGGTTCTCCACAGTGGCTGCCTTTTCCCTTTCCCACTGATGACAGTCCTGTAATGGTGACTACCTCCCCGTAGTTTCTATCTGTCACCTCCTCAATCTCCTGAATGAGTGAAAGCTCATTGAGCTGCAGCTCCAGTTCCTTAACACAATTGCTACAGCTCGGTGAACCTCATACAGGTATAGTTATCAGGGATCAGACAGGGAGTCTAGCACTATATCTAGCTCCCTTCTCAGTACACTGGATATGCACTAACAGAAACATTACATACTAGAAAGTTACTTAAAGCATGCATCTGCACATGCCCAACTTTATTCTTGCCTCAGCCTTTTGAGCCAAAGCCAGACCGTTCCAACACTGCCTCACTGCAACAATGGCTTTCTGAAAATCCAAGTAAAACAACATCCAATAACTCTCCTTTGTCTATCCTTCCTGATATTTCCTCAAGTAAGTCCAATGATTTGTCAAGATTTCTCCTCATCCACAAGAACTATAACACCACCAACACGTGTGTGTGCGTGCGTGTGTGTATGGGTGTGAGAGAGAGAGAGAGAGAGATGTTCCAATTTCCTGTACATCCCAGGAAAAGGTGTGCAGGTTCATTGGGTTAACTGGCCACTGTGAAATGGATTCAGATTCAGAACTGATATAATACAGGAGGTACTCTGCATTACACTATACCCTGAAAGATAACCTCTTTCTCTCTCCACAGGCTCTCCTTTACTTGCTTTGTCTTTCCAGCATTCAAGTTCAAATTCAGATTTGTTATAAATGGGCAAAACATTCCCAAGGTAAATATGTTTTTTAATTTCAGCAGCAATACAATATATTACAGACATGATCACCGTAAGTTAACAAAAGAGACAGCAAAGACAGCTGATACGAGAATCTGTCCAAAGGAAAGGTCTCAACCCAAAACGTCTCTGCTGTCAATTGGTTCGTCAATCTGCAGATGATGCAAAAATAGGTGATGTCATCGACAGTGAAGATGATTCTCAGGATTTATAGAGGTATCTGATCAACTGGGTAAGTGGAACAAGGAATGCAAATGCAGTTTAATTCTGATAAGTCTGTAGTGTTGCAGTTTGAAAAGGAAAATGAAGGCAAGATTTTCACCGTGAACAGCAGGGCTTTGAGGAGTGTTGTAAAACAGAGAGACCTTGCTGTACTTGAAGCAAACAAGAGGCAATCTTCAGATGCTGAAAATCCAAGCAATGCGTCCAAAATACTGGAGGAGCTCAGCAGGCCAGGCAGATTCTATGGAAAAGAGTACAGTCGATGTTTTGGGCAGAGACCTTTCATCAGCACTTCATGGCCTGAAACGTTGACTTTTCTCTTTTCCATAGATGCTGCCTGGCCTGCTGAGTTCCTCCAGCATTTTGTGTTGGAGTACCAGTACATGGTTTCCTGATAGTGTCATCACAGGAATACTATGTGCTAAAGTTTGGCACCTGTTACATTGGCCTTCATCAGTTAGGGCACTGGGTAATGGAGTTGGGACATCATGTTGCAGTCGTATTAGATGTTACTGAGGCCACATTTGGGGTATTGTGGTCAGTTCCAGTCACTCAATGTTGGAAAGATGCCATTCAACTGAGAAAATGCACAGGAGATTTACGAGGATGTTGATGGGTGGAGTGATTGACGTATGCAGAGAGGTTGGGTAGGGAGGAATTTATTTTTCTGCAGAGTATGAGATTGACAGTGACTTTACTGAGGAATGTAAAACCATGAGGGGCATAAATAGGATGAAATTCTTTCAAGTACTTTCACCCAGGGTTGGGGAATCGAGAACTAGAGGACAGTGATTTAAGGTGAAAGGAGCAAGATTTTATAAGAACTTGAAGGGCGACTTTTTCAGTCGGACGGATGTCCATATATGGAATGAGCTACCGGAGGAATTGATTGCGACAGTTACATTGACAAGATTTAAAAGACATCCAGACCGGTACATGGATAGGAAAGTGTTAAAGAGATCTGGGCTAAATATGGGAAAATGGGATGAGCTTGGATGGGACATGGTGGTCAGCACGGAAGGGTTCGGCTGCAGAGATCGATAATTCTATACATTCTGCCTGACATGCTGAGTTCCTCCAGCATTTTCTGTGTGGCATCACCTAACACAGGATCTGCAATTTACATAAATCATACATACATTCCACGCGTCAAAAAAAAAGACGCGTCAGTGCTCTCTGGTGCTGTCCCAGAATTCAAGAAGTTTGGATTATGACACATAAGTATATTGGTGAAGTTTCAGATATTCAACTCCCTTTCTGCCCCAGACTTTTTGTCCTGGGAGACACACTTGGGTTACTTGGCGATAAACACTCGCAAAACTGGATCCAGACAAGTATCATGGTAGGAGGACAAATTATACTTGGAGGTTGGAGGAACTTTGGGGGACCATCATTTGAGTCACAGAAATAGTCAAAGTGGCAGCTTTTGAACGCATGTCTTACAAACAGTTTGATAGATTGGACATCTATACACAAAAATGGGGCAAATATTTAGGTTCCCTGGGGAGGAAATAGTGGTGAAGTATATTGCTGAATGGTAGTCTTTTCTGTTACTTGAGGTCTAATAGACACATTTGGTTATTACATTGATATTTATTTCTGTCATGTTTGTTTTTATCTTATGGATAATTTTATGTTTTGTAAGCTATGGTTTACATAATTTTAACACTCACTCAAGGGTTCGAGGAAAACATTTTCTAGAAATAAAATTTGAAAAAAAAGAAACAAAATAGAGAGAGGGAGAGAAGTAAAGAGTGTGAGGTAGTGTTTGAGTTTTTCAGGTGGGATCAAGAACCTGATGGTTGTGGGAAGAAGCTGCTGTTGAACCCTGAGTCGTGGGTCGTCAGGTTTCTGTCCCTCCTGCCTGATTGCTGCATCGTGAAGGGGGCACCATCCCGAGTGTGGGTGTCCTTGAAGCAAATTCCCCTCCTGGGACACCGCCTCGTGCAGATGACCTCTGTTGGGGAGAGATGTACCCATGATGAATCTGGCTCAGACCCACGGCCTCCTGGGAGTTGGAGTCCACATCCCGGCTGTAATGTAAACAGGCAGAATATTGTAGTTGGATCGCAGCCGGCTGTAGAGATCTGTGGAGATTTGCGAAATTTCCTTAGCCTTCCAGGAAACGATGACAACTGCAAGATTAAACAGTCCCGAGTGCTTACTGACATATTGAATAACTGGAAAGTCTACTTGCCGCGGTAGTGCAGAGGCCAGAAGCGAGCTGTGTTTGGGATGGTTTTAAAAGTCTCCAGTACATTCATGGTAACACAGGCTGTGCAAGAGTTCAAAACGCCATGTCCCGGCTAACTGAGTGGACATTAAATCTGAACCAGTCACTTTCTCTTGGTGGTAGTGTTGGGGTCTCCCACTCGAGAGCATTGGGTGAGTTTCTCCTCTCTCACCGCGATATTTCCAAACGTTCTCAGACGAGTTTCTGCCGTCCGTTGCGTTGCTTGTGTTTGTTTGATATGTTTCCGGGACATCCCAGTCTCTTAATCAGGTGGCTCTGCAAACACTACCGTCTCCACGGCAGCGAGGATGTCTCCCAGCCGCTGGATTTCCCGCCTCCTCGACTTTCTGCACAGCTAGTTATCTTGCCAGCCATCCCCATCCAAAGGAGCTTCCCGACCCAGAACATTTCGTCCACAGTCCTCCACCCCACCCCCAACCCCCACACCCGGAATTTCGGTCTATATTCTCGACCTTTAGTGCCCGCGCCTGTCTTGTCAATCTGCCAGTGTGACTGAGGAATGAGTCTTCCTGTTCGACCTAGACTGAATTCCGGGGAACACCAGCCTCTTCAAAACTGTCACTTCACTCCCGCCCACTACCAATGAGGGATTTCCTCGCCCACACCCAGAGGAAGGAGGGCCAGACATCCTGCTGAGGCAGGAGTTAACCCCGTGTATGCTCTTCGCTTCATTGATCCGAGATCAATTAAGATTCAAGATTCAAGATTATTTGTTCTCATTCTTTGGTTTGCGAGTGTAAAAGTGAACGAAACTAACTGTTCCTCCGGATCGAAAGATTCAGGGGGCTTATATGTAGAATAACATTCCAGTGAGTGTGTTACAGGCTCAAGGGTTGTATGTATAGAATAACAGATCCCAGGGAGTGGGTTACTAAATGGGATCTAATCTCGGGGTCGGGAGGATTCTGTGTAGAATAACAGATCTCCAGGAGTGGGTGAAGCCTGGGATATACTCTACGGTTTCGGGGTTTGTGTGGAGTTTAACAGATCACCGGTGTGAATTACAGGCTTAGGTCTCATCCAGGGGTTAGTGGTTTTATATATAGAATAACAGATCCCTGGGTGTGGGTTACTGTCTGGGATTTAATCGAGTGTTTCGCTGGGTGTGCACATGGAAAGACGGGGTGGGGGGAGAGCGAACGCTTGGACATACAGGGTGTTGTAGCTTTCTCCGGTGAAAATCGGTTAAATCTCAGAGACGTGTGACTGAACCGCCTCGGCATTTTCCGAAGCCGTGCCAGCAGAACCAACGCTTGAATTGAATCACATCAAAGTTGCTGGTGAACGCAGCAGGCCAGGCAGCATCTGTAGGAAGAAGTGCAGTCGACGTTTCAGGCCGAGACCTTCCGCTAAGGCCCCACCTCCCCCTCGTACCCCATCTGTTACTTATTTTTATGTACACATTCTTTCTCTCACTCTCCTTTTTATCCCTCTGTCCCTCTGAATATACCCCTTGCCCATCCTCTGGGTCCCCCCCCCTTGTCTTTCTTCCCGGACCTCCTGTCCCATGATCCTCTCGTATCCCCTTTTGCCTATCACCTGTCCAGCTCTTGGCTCCATCCCTCCCCCTCCTGTCTTCTCCTATCATTTTGGATCTCTCCCTCCCCCTCCAACTTTCAAATCCCTTACTCACTCTTCCTTCAGTTAGTCCTGACGAAGGGTCTCGGCCTGAAACTTCGACTGCACCTCTTCCCACAGATGCTGCCTGGCCTGCTGTGTTCACCAGCAACTTTGATGTGTGTTGCTTGAATTGAATTGTGTGTCTTGCTTGAATTTCCAGCATCTGCAGATTTCCTCGTGTTTGCGCTTGAATAAGCTTCACCTGTCTGGAAGCACCGAGGACATGAAGCGAGGATCCAGGCGTGGGAGGTGCGGAGAAAGTGAGTGAGCAATCTTCCCGGAGCTTTTCCCGTTATCATGGAAACCGGCGATGACCCCGCGACAACCTTGCAAAACTCCTGCGAGTGACCTGCCGGGTGACATAAAGAGAT
>NC_092377.1:129358342-129438342 GCF_030028105.1 Mobula birostris | reverse complement strand
TCTCCAACTCCTAGGTCTCTACTCCAGACTCACCAGGCTCTGCACTTTGACCTTCAGCTTTGCCTTTGGACTTCACCAGCCTCTGTGTAGAGAACCCAGGGCTCTCTGATCATCAACTTTCGGACTTGCACAGGCCTTGGACCCCGATGACCTGATGGCTGTCCTGCCCTTGCGACTCCCACCCATATGGGACTCACCAGTCTGGGTATTACTGATGCCCTCAGCTCAGCACCTGCCCTCATGTTCACTGGCTTACACTGTGATATGTTCAGTGTAGTAACGGCCCGTGTTTAATCACTCTGAGCTCTTTTCTCTAAACAGAGATTCAAAAACGAGTGTGCATTATGGTTTAAAGAGGAACTGAGGGGGATTGCAAACTGTCTGAAGGGGCTGTAGAGGCAATGACCCTCACAACACTTAACTAGCTCTTTAATTGCCAAGGCAGAGTAGGTGAAGAGGATCAATCCTGAGTGTAACACATTAATTCCATCATGTAGCAGGTATGCTGGTGGTTCTAGGTCAAAAGGAGTTTGAGGAGATTCATAAGGTCACCAAAGGTTTCTGCAAATTTCTAAAGATGCACGATGGAGAGAATTCTGGCTGGTTGCATCACCACCTTCAATGCAAGAGGCCACAAAGAATTATAAACTCAAGCAGCTGCATCGTGGGCACATCCCTTCCCACCATCGGAACGTGATGCCTCAAGAGGACAGACCCTCACCACCTGGCTCGTGCCATCTTCTCATTAGTACCATCAGGGAAGAGATACAGGAGCCTGAAGACCCACACTTGGCATTTTAGAACATAGAATTTAGAACAGTACGGCACAGTACAGGCCCTTCCAACCCATGGTATTGTTTCGACTTTTAACCCTACCCAAGATAAATCTAACCCTTCCCTCCGACATAGTTCTCTATCTTTCTTTCATCTATCTGCCTATCTAAGAGTTTTTTCAAAGTCCCTATTGTATTTGCCTCTATCAGGGACTTACCACTCTCTGTGTAAAAAACTTACCTCTTTCCTCCAATCACATTATGACCTCTTGTACTACCCAGTGCCATCCTGCCTCTGCTAAATCACCTGTCATCCTCCTTTGCTCCAAAGAGAGGACCCCCAGCTTGCTTAACCTCTCCTCAGAAGGCATGTTCTCCAGTCCAGGCAGCATCTAGTTTCTTCCCTGTTGCCATCAGTGAATCCACGAATCTGTGAACACTACCTTGCCATTCCTCTTTTGCACTATTTATTCATTGTAACTTTTTATCTCCTGCACTCTGCTGCTGCTACAGCACAACAAATTTCATGACAGGCAGTTCGTCTGCGATAATAGACCTGATTCTGAGAGTGGAGGGAGGGGGAGGAAGGGACAGACAGGGGCCTGAAGGTGATGGAGGACTGAATAATGAGAACTAGACGGAGCCGCGTAGACTGAATGAACTATTTTGTAATTGAGAATCATTTTATGTCTTTGCATTGCATTGCTGCCACAAAACAAAAATTTTCACGTCATGAACACAGGAGATTCTGCAGATGGTGCAAATCCAGAGCAACACACATGTAAAATGCTGGAGCAACTCAGCAGGTCAGGACTGCCCAGTCCCCTTTTTTTTTGTTTCTTTTTTTATATAGTGTAGTGGGGGTTTTTTCTTCATTTAAAATTCAAAGTTTTTTTCTTTCCTCTTCATGAACTGATAAGAGGAGAATCGCTGTTTTCTTTTTTTATTATATATTATATACCAGCTTAACACTATGTATGATTTTGATAATGTCTATCTCAATCCCAGTTTGTATTGTTATTGATACATATATTTGAGATAATTCTCCTCTTGTTTGTATTTATGTTCCCTTTAAGTCAATAAAAAGATTAATAAAGAAAAAGAAAGCAGGTCAGACAGCAAGGGGGTAAACAGTTGATGCTTCATCAGGCTCTGGAAAGGGAGGGGGAGGAAGCCAGCATAAGGAGATGGGGGAAGAGCGAGGAGTACAAGCTGGAAGATGGCAGGTGAGACCAGGTGAGGGGGAAAGGTGGGTGGGGATGAAGTGAGGAGCTGGGAGGTGAGAGGCGGAAGAGGTAAAGGGACAAAGAAGAAGGAATCTGATGGGAGAGGAGAGTGGACCATGGGAGAAAGAGGAGGAGGAGAGCAGCCCAGTAGGAGTGTATCCCTCCTGGTAAAACTCTCACCCCTTCTCTTCTCCTCACTTCCCTTTGGTTCCCCTCCCCGTTCTTCTTATCCTAGCTTCTGCCCCACCCCCTTCTTTTCCAATCCTGATGTAGGGTCTCTGACCGAGATGCCAACTGTTTATTCCCTTTCATTGCTGCCGCTTGAGCTGCTAAATCTCACGTAATATTGTTCAGTGGTAACTAAGCTGATTCTGGCTCTGGCTAAGGAGGGTAACAGGGATGGATGTAGAAGTGTGCCCTTAAGAGGGAGGTGTGCCCTTAAGCGGCTTCGTCGCCCACGGTACAGCTGAGGTACAAAAGAAAGTAAGCAGGCTGCCTACCGCGTCGTGTTGCAACAAGCCTGCGATGTGAAACTCGCGCAACGCGTGGGAACAGTTGAAACTAAAGGTGCTCCCAAGAAAAGTCTTTAAAATGTCTCAGGCCGGCAGTGGAACAGGCAGGCGAGCTGAGAGGAGCAGCGGGCGGAAACCGGAGTGCAGGCCCGTGGACGGACATGGAGAAGACGGAGAGAGAGCGAAGCAGCGAGGGACGGGACCCCGGCTCCGGAGACGGGAAGGCAGGAAGAGGTGAGCAACCGGGAGGCCGGAGTGGTGGGGGGGGAGGAAGCAAGCGATTCGGCGACTGGAAGGGAAGGAGCCGGTAAACACACTGACCCTCGGCCCCTCACTTGGGACTGGTCTTTCACACAACACTGGGTGACAGATTTCTGACTGACACAAGCGCACACGCTGAGCTGATAAACTGCGTGCTAGGAAAGGGTAATTATTACTCCGGGATCTCCCTGACGGCTCTGGAGCGCGGGTAATCTCCGGGAGGTATTGAAGAGTGAGCACGTCTTGTAGGGAGCCACCTATAAACCAAACTGCTGGATACATTCTCCTCACCCCCCGCCCCCCATGGCATCAAGCACTACACTGGGTTCTAATAAACGACTCACACACAGCACGGCCCTTCAGCCCAACTAGTCCGTGTCAACCAAGATCCCTTTCCAGGTTAGTCCCACTTGCCTGCACTTGGTCCGTATCCCTCAGACCTTTCCTATCCCCGTTCTTGTCCAAATGCCTTTTAATGTCCTGTCTCGATCACTGCCTCTGGCAACTCGTTCCACTCATCCAGCACGCTGTGTGCGGGAAAAACCTGCTCCTCAGCTCCACTTTAGATCTTACTCCTGTCATCTTAAACCCGTGTCCTTTGGTTTCAGAGCCCCCTAGCCCGGGAGAAAGCCCTTCATGGATTTGCAAATCTCTATAGGGTCGCCCCTCGGCTTCCTTCACTCCAGTCCCAACCTGTCCAGCCTCTCCTTGTAACTCA
Source organism: Mobula birostris (assembly GCF_030028105.1). Lineage (NCBI taxonomy): Eukaryota > Metazoa > Chordata > Chondrichthyes > Myliobatiformes > Myliobatidae > Mobula > Mobula birostris. Next base: position 129,434,852 of record NC_092377.1, on the reverse strand, counting down.
AACCCCCGAGTCCCGGAGGCATCCTCGTGAATCTTTCCTGCACCCTCTCCAGTTTAACGACATCCTTCCTGTAGCTAGGCGACCAGAACTACACACGATACTCCGAGAGCGATCTCACCAACGTTCAGCTGCAGAGTAACGTTCCAACTCCTGAACTCAGTTCACAAACAAGAGAAAACCTGCGGGTGCTGGAAATCCAAGCAACACACACAAAATGCTGGAGGAACTCAGCAGGCCAGGCAGAATATATGGAAAAGACGTTTCGGGCCGAGACCTTTCCTAGACTGACCTATGCCAAACGCTCCTTCACCACTCTGTTTACCTGCGATGCCGCTTCCAGTGAACTCTGTACCTGTACCTGTACTCCTAGGTCTCCCTGTTCTACAACACCTCCATTTTTAAAGGTGGTGCAGTGGGTAGAGACGCAGTCTCCAAGCTCCAGAGACATCGATCGGTTCGATCCCAACCTCTGGCGCTGTGCGTGTGTGTATGGAATTTGCTCATTTTCCCTGTGAGTTTCCTCCCAAAATTTGCCGTGCGGGGGCAAGTGGGCTAATTACCCCCTGGTGTGTGGGTGAGGGTAGAATCAGGGGGTATTAATTAACGGGAATGTGGGGAGGGGAGCGGAGTGGGTCTGGAATGGACTCGATGGGCAGAAGGGCTTGTTTCCAGGCTGTATCTCCATGCTGGAAACCTGGAAATTATTCCCTCTGGCTGTATCTTTGCGATTTGAATTCACAACGTTCCAGCTTGTTGCCAGGATTTGTGTTCTGACCTGGTTGCTAATCAGGATTCCCCCTTCCCAGCCTCAAATGTTCCCAGGAGAAAGAACAAAACTTCATGGAAAAGGCCGCGCACGGTCAAGGAACTGCTTCAGTGTCGTCGGGATAGGAATCAGAGCCTGCAGGTGAGCGTTTGTCCCAACACCTACCCTCCACTGACCACTGTCCCAGCCCTCAACACACCCTGCCCAGGAGTGTGTGATGGGACGGCGTGGAGGGAGCTTCACTCTGTGTCTGACCCTGGGGGATGTGTGATGGGATAGTGTGGAGGGAGCTTCACTCTGTATCTGACGCTGGGAGTGTGTGATGGGACAGTGTGGAGGGAGCTTCACTCTGTGTCGGGAGCTTTGCTCTGTGTCTGACCCCAGAAATGTGTGATGGGGTGGTGTAGAGAGAGCGATACTCTGTCTGACCTCAGGAGTGTGTGATGGGATGATGTGCAGGGAGTTTCACACTATCTGATTCCTTTTGGCAGATGAGCTTAAGATGATTGTTGTTGTCTACATGGTCTTCAGAAAAGCTCTCATTGATGCCCCTTATGCTTGGCCAATCTAGGAGATTAATGTACATGCAGTCCTCTGAGACTTGTTGGGTTCAAAAGAGAGAGACTGGTAGTTGTTGGGAGTTATTCTGGCAGGAGGCTCATAAGCAGGGGTGTTCTGTGGGGATCAGAATTGGAATCTCTACTCTTAATGGTCTATACAATGATTCAGATGAAAATAGAGATGGGCTGATCAGTAAGTTTGCAGGTGACACACACTGTACAAAGCAAAGAAGTTTGTCAAAGAATTCAGTGGATGCAGAACAGAGAAAAATGTGAACACACGCAAAATGTTGTAGGAACTCAGGAAGTCAAGTAGCTTCTATGGAGAGGAATAACCAGTTGACATTTCAGGCTGAGACCCTTCATAAGGACTGGAAAGGAAAGGTGGAAGTGCTAGCTGGCAGGTGATAGTTGAGACCAGGTGAGGGGAAGGTAGGTGGGACACGATGTGAGAATTTGGGATGTGATAGGTGGAAAAGCTAAAGAGTGAAGAAGAAGGAATCTGATAAGAGAGGAGAGTGCACTACAGAGAAGGAAGAAGAGACCCAGGGGGTGGTGATAGACAGCTGAGAAGAAGAGAAGGGGTTAGAGGAGAACCAGAATGGGAAATGGAAAAAGAGAGAAGGGATGAAATCCAGATGAAGTTAAATTTAGACAAGTGTAGGTACTGCACTTTGAGAGGTATGGCAGCATCCTTGGGAGCACTGATGAACGGAGCAACCTTGGGGTCCAATTCCATCGCTCCCTGAAGGTGGCCACACAGGTAACCAGGGTGATAAAGAAGGTGTGTGGCATATTGGTACATTGACTACAAGAGTCAGGTAATCATGTTGCAGCTGTATAAAACTCTGGTCAGGCCACTCTTGGAGTGTCATATGCAGTTGTGGTTGCCCCATTACAGAAAGGGTGTGCAGGCTTTGGAGAGGGTGCAGAAGAGGTTCACCAGGATGCTACCTGGATTAGAGGGCATCAGCTGCAAAGAGAAGCTGGACAAACTTCGTTTGTTTTCTCCAGAGCAGCAGAGGCTGAGGGGAGACATGATAGAGGTTTATAAAACCATCAGAAGCATGATTAAGGTCCTTTTCCAAGAGTGGAAATGTCACATGCTCGAGGGCAGAGGTTGAAGGTGAGAGAGGGAAAGTTTAAAGGATACGTGCAGGACCCACAGAGTGGTGGATCCTGGAATGTGCTGCCAGAGGTGGTGGTGGAGGCAGGTGTAATAGAGGTGTTTAAGAGACTGGTAGGCAGACACATGAATGTGCAGAGAATGGACAGATATGGACATAGTGTAGGTAGATAGGATTTAAATGAATTCTGCATAAAATGGAGGAATATGGATCATATGCAGGCAGATGTGCAGCTTTTATTGGCACCAAAGCTAGCACAGACCTTTTCCTCTGCTGTACTGTTCCATGTTCTACATTCCGACCTTGTCTCTTGGACCAAAACTCTCTTATCATCAAACAGCCGGGTGACTTTGATGAGCTGGAGATGGTGAACGATGTGATCTCCAACGACCTGATCTCAGACCGCTTCCCAACGGACACTGCTTCCCAGGCTTCGGTCAGGCGCTTTGGATTTCCAGATGGAGACGCCCACCTGGTAGTACCTTCTGACCCATCCAGTTTGCCCATACGTCTGGCCTCAAGAAACCAGGTATGAACATTTCCCCACAAATCACCGCCTTTTCCAAAAAGCACTTTGAGCGTACCGAGTCAGGCGGCCCAGAAAGAGGCCGTTCAGCGACCAAGGTTCCCTATCTGAGCTGGTCCCATTTGCCTACATAATGTGGTGGATGTGGAGTGCACCCATGGAAGTCCAGATTGTCCCATCACACTCCTCTCCTGTAGATTTTTTTTTGGGGGGGGGGCAGGTTTTTTTAGAGGCATCCGTTAGTCTTGTGAGACCATGGATTTGCGCCTTGGAAGGTTTCCAGGGCGCAGGCCTGGGCAAGGTTGTATGGAAGACTGGCAGTTGCCCATTCTGCAAGTCTCCCCTCTCCACGCCACCGATGTTGTCCAAGGGAAGGGCACTAGGGCCAATACAGCTTGGCACTGGTGTCATCGCAGAGCAATGTGTGGTTAAGTGCCTTGCTCAAGGACACAACATGCTGCCTCGGCCAAAGCTCGAACTAGTGACCTTCAGATCACTAGACAAACGTGTTAACTACTTGGCCGTGCTGGGGGCAGATAATGTGGCAGATTTGGAGTGCAAGATCTACAACATCCAGAGAAGCGGGGAGTGTCTCGTCACACAGCTGAGCTATGCTTTATAGATGGGGGATGGGTAATGTGGATGTGAAGTGCATGGACTTACTGCACCCAGACTGTCAAGAGTGTGGCAACACACTCTTGACTGACAGCCCCATTTGCCTGTGTTTGATCCACATCCCTTTAACTCTTCCAGTCCATGTACCTGTTCAAGTAACTTTTAAATGTAATTTTACCTGCCTCTACTATCTCCTCTGACAGCATGTTCCATACACCCACCACACTCTCTGTGAAAAACTCAGAGCAGGAGCTCGGTGCAACAGCGCAGCACCTTCAGAGAAAAGTTTATTATAGTGGAGGAGGTGTTCCATTGCTGAGGCAAAGTTCGGGTTGTGTGGGTCAGTTCAAGAGTATAGGAGATAGATTTTTTGTTGAAGTTGAAGAAGATATTGGTGAGGCCTAATTTACAGTGTTGTGTGCAGTTCTGCTCACCTACCTGCAAGAAAGACTTCAATATGCTTGAAACGGTGGAGAGAAATTTTACAAGAATGTTGCCAGGACTTGAGGACCTGACTTAGAGATGGCTTGAATAGTTTAGGATTTTATTCTCTGCAGTGCAGGGCAATGAGGGGAGATCTTTTAGAGGTATACATAGGATAGTATAGATAGTGATTTGGAGGGATTTGGGCCAAGTGAAACTTGGAATAAAGTTGAAAGAGTGCAGAGGAAATTTACAAGAGTGTTGCAAGGACTTAAGGACCTGAGTTGCAGAGGAAGCTTGAACAAGTTAGGAATTTATTCCCTGGAGTGCAGGAGAATGAGGGGAGATCTTTTCGAAGTGTACAAAATTAAGAGGGTTACAGATAGGGTGAATCAAATGTATGCAGACTTTTTCCCCTCAGTCTGGGCGAGACTAGAATGAAAGGCCATAGATTAAGGATGAAAGGGAAACTTCATCACCCAGAGGGTGGTAAAAGGGTGGAACAAGCTGCCAACAGAAGTGGTAGATGAGGGATCGATTATAACACTTAAGAATAGTTTGAGCAACACATATAAAAGATGCTGGTGAACGCAGCAGGCCGGGCAGCATCTCTAGGAAGAGGCACAGTCGACGTTTCGGGCTGAGACCCTTCGTCAAGACTAACTGAAAGAAGAGCTAGTAAGAGATTTGAAAGTGGGAGGGAGAGAGGAAGATCCAAAATGATTGGAGAAGACAGGAGGGGGAGGGATGGAGCCAAGAGCTGGACAGTAGATTGGCAAAACGGATATGAGAGGATCATGGGACAGGAGGCCTAGGGAGAAAGAAAAGGGGGAGGGGGGAGCCCAGAGAATGGGCAAGGGGTATAGTGAGAGGGACAGAGGGAGAAAAAGGAGAGAGAGAGAGAGAAAAAGAATGTGTGTATATAAATAAATAAATAACGGGCGGGGTATGAGGGGGAGGTGGGGCAATAGCGGAAGTTTGAGAAGTTAATGTTCATGCCATCAGGTTGGAGGCTACCCAGACAGAGTATAAAGTGTTGTTCCTCCAACCTGAGTGTGGCTTCATCTTTACAGTAGAGGAGGCCGTGGATAGACATATCAGAATGGGAACGGGACGTGGAATTAAAATGTGTGGCCACTGGGAGATCCTGCTTTCTCTGGCGGACAGAGCGTAGGTGTTCAGCAAAGCGGTCTCCCAGTCTGTGTCGGGTCTTTTTTTTTAATAGTTTGGATAGGCTCGTGGATGAAAGAAGTATGGAGGGATATGGTCCAGGTGCAGGTAGATCAAACTAGGTAGACAAGGCCAATACAGACTAGGTGGGTCAAAGGGCCTGGTTATGTACTGCAGTGCTCTATTCATCTAAAAACCTTATGGTTGTAGGGAAGAAACCGTGCCTGAAACTGCTGGTGTGCACCCATGTCCCCTCTTTCAGGGAACAATGCACTTGGACCACAAGTCCAACGCATGTTTGTTCCAAGTACTGGGAGAAAAATAAATTCTATAAGACCAGAATTTGGCCATTCAGCTCATTGAGTCTGCTCCACCATGGCTGATTCTTTTATTCCTGCCTTCTCTCCTTAACACTCCTCTCCAATCAAGAACCAATCAACCTCTGCCTTGAATATACCCAGTGATTTGACCTCTACCATCACCCTCAGTTGCAATTCCACAGATTCGCTGAAGACATTGTTCCTCATCTCAGTTCCAAAGGGGTGTCTCTTTGTTCTGAGATTGTGTCCTCAGATCCTGGACACTCCTACTGATGGAAACACCTTCTCCACACCCGCTCAATCCAGGCCTTCCAGTATCTGGGAGGTTTCAATGACGTTTCCTCATCCCCATCTTTCAGAACTCCATTGAGCACAGGCCCAGAGAATTCAAAAACCACTCAGATCTTCACACCAGACTCACCTGCTTCTGCCATAACTGAGCACTATCTTACTCTTAAGTGATGGTCCCTCCCTTCCTCCTTAATTCTAGACTATCAACGCAGATGCTGCCTTACCCAATGAAATGCTTCAGGCTCTCCCGGATATTACCTTGGCTTTTGGAGGCTGTGGGAATTCACATTTGGGTCGCCAGCCTAACATAACATCTTCCTCCCTTTCTCTACACAGAATGAGGGGCACCTGAGGAGCCATGTCCCCTCCAACCTCTATGCCCACGACAGCTCTTCCCGCTGGGACAGTGACTCGGGTGCCAGGGAGACCTCTGCCAACCTACCTGCCCTCCCAGGTTTTATCTCGGGCTCTTGGCAGCTGTGGGATTTCATGCTTAGGGCACCATCGGAATGGGAGGCCTCTCCCACTCCCTCCAGGACAGGTGCAGGGCACCTGGTGAAGCTGTTCCCATCTGACCTCCATGCAGGCAAGAGTTCAGGGGCTGGGACGACATCTGCCAACCTGTCCAATCTCCCGTCCCAGCTGGAGTCCTTCACTGGACAGGATCCGACGTTCCTGCAGCAGCTCGGTACGGTGAAGGAGAACGTGTGGCGGCTAAGTCCTCAACAGATGCAAACACGCGACTCCAACCAAAGAACGTAAGTCCCCCCTTTTGTTGACTCACTGCCTCACCTGCAGGTGCTGCATACCTTTTTGACACCCCCTCTCCCCTTGTGTGGGCACGTGGCCAAGTGGTTAAGGCGTTCGTCTAGTCATCTCAAGGTCGCTAGTTCGAGCCTCAGCTGTGGCAGCGTGTTTGTGTTCTTGAGCAAGGCACTTAACCACACATTGCTCTAGTCTGTGCGAGGAGTGGCGCCCCACACAGACTTCCAATCTGCGCCTTGTAAGGCACGAAAATGCCCGACACAGGCCTCTCATGATCTGAGTCGACATTCCCTCCCCTCCCCCGCCCCTGAACTCAGGGGTCTGTGGGCAATAATGATCAGCAGGAACCCTGTCTGATTCTCCCCCCTCTACTCCATGGTTCATCGGTCAGGATAAACCAATACCAATTCCCAATGGAATGAGCTGTCTGAAGAAATGGGAATTAGCATTGGATCTGGAGTTAGAATTGGTTTATTGTTGTCACCAGTACTGAGGTACAGTGAAAAGCTTATTTTGCAAACTGATCATTGCATAGTGCATTGAGAAGGAACAAGGTAAAACAATAACAAGATGTAGAATAAAGTGCAACAGTTGCATAGAAAGTGCAGTACAAGCAGACAATATCACAGCAAGGCAGATTCAATTGCAGAATTTCAAAAAGACATTTGGACAAGTACCCACTATTGACGGTGTGTGACCTGCCCCTGTTCCTCTGTCCCTCAACACCTTCCACCCACTCCAGTACTGTCACGTCTTTCCTTTAGCTCTGAATGGGCCACAGCTCTCAGTAGAGTGACAGATTCTGAGGACATCAGCGCCTCAGTACCCAAGAGCAGAATTAATGGTGTAAGTTAGCACAATTAACTCACTGACAAGCATATTGACAATCTCAAAGCTTCTGCATCCTTGCAGGACCTGGGACTGGGTCCAGAGGGTGCAGTGTGGGAGAGGCTGAGGGATTTGGGCCAGGAGAGGGAGGAGGGGGAGTGCAGGCACTGTATTTAGAACCTTCCTCCTTCTTCCTCTGACAGGCTTCTGCACCGAGCCGTCCTCCTCCGCAACCGAACCCTGGTCTACGTGCTTGCAAAGAGGATGTCAGAGATGGGATCTCTCGACGCTCAGGATGTCAGCGGGAAGGTCAGTGCGTGTGCAAGTGCGTGCATTTGTGTGCAACCCGATCCCTTGTAACTCTTAGGACATGTGATGGAAACAGTGTCTGAACTTATTGCTTTCCCTCTTCTAAACCACCCCCGCACTCCCCCCATCCCTACAGACTGCTCTGCACTTTGCCGTGGAACGGAACGAGCCCCTCATCGTCCTTGACCTGCTCAGCCTCGGGGCCAGCCTCTGCATTCAGGATCACCTTGGCAAGACTCCGCTGCACATCTGCGCTGAGGACTGCCTCAGTTCTGTGCTGCAGGTAACTATCCCCCTCTGGTGACCAGTCACAGCCAGCAGCCGCCACCTCCTCCATTCCAGTGACTGGAGGAGTGTCCGCCGTTCAGCCTGTGGGAATATCTGAGTTTCCCATGCCTGATTCACTGAAGGGTCTTGGGCTGCAGATCCACAGCTCCCTGAAAGTCAATGGGGAGTAGAGAAAGCACAGGTAAACAGGCTTGTGGAGGAGGTGTTAAGGCATGCTTGCCTTTATCAGTCGGGACACTGAGTACAAGAGTCAGGAAGTCATGTTGCAGCTGTATAGATCTTTGGTCAGGTCACTCTTGGAGTATTGTGTGTAGTTCTGCTCACCTCATGACAGGAAGGATGTGGAGACTTTGGAGTGGGTGCAGAAGAGTTTTACCAGGATGCTGCCTGGATTAAGGGGCTGATATCCTGAGCATCAAGAGATACCATCTTCGACATTTTCCTTGCAAGTACGTAGAGCCAGGTTTGGCTGTGGAGGAGGACAGCTCGGTGCTGGAGCCTGTCAGAGGATGGACAAACTTGAGTTGTTTTCCCTGGAGCAGAGGAGGCCGAGGGGAGTCTTGATAGAAGTTTATAAACTTATGAGAGGCACAGACAGAGTAGACAGTATCTTTCACCCCATAGTTTATGAGATGCATAAGACAGAATAGACAGCTGGTTTCTTGTACCCCGGGTCAAAATCTCTAATACCAGAGGGCAGGCATTTAGTGTGAGGAGAAGGATGTCCAAAGGAGATGTGCGGGGCAAGTTTTTTTTCCACAGAGAATAGTTGGTGCCTGGACTGCGCTGCCTGGTGTGGTAGTGGAAGCAGATATGATAGAGGTGTTGAAGAGGCTGTTAGACAGACACATAAATGTGCAGGGAAGCAAGAGAAAATCTGAAAATGCTGAAAATCCAAAGGGATTTCTGAAGGGTCTCAGCCCGAAACATTGACTGTCCTTTTTTGTCTTGTTGTGCTTTCCCGGCGTTTTGTGCGCGTTGCAGGGGATGGGGGGATGTGGGCCATCTGTAGGAAGAAGAGCCTTGGTTTAGTTCGACATTGTGTTCATCATAGAGATCAGATTCAGATTTGCTATCAATGAAATGTCACGAAATTCGATGCTTTGTGGCAGCAGTACTGCGCAGGATGTAAAAAACTACCACAGGTTACAATAAATAGTGTAATCGCAAAGTAGTGTTCAGCAATTCATGGGCCAGTCAGAACTCTGCTGGCAAAAGGCAAGAAGATGCACCTAAAATGTCGAGTGTGGGTCTTCAGACTCCCGTATCTCCACCCTGTTGGTAGCAGTGAGAAGAGAGCATGTTCTGGGCTGAGTGGCCTGCTCCAGTGTTCCAGGAGCCTCCTTTCCTTTGTGTCCAAAATGAACCACCACATTCTGAAGACTTAGCTTAGAACAGGAGGAGTGCTGACCCGATCTTTTGCCTGGACCCCTAAACCTGTGCCCTCTAGTTCTTGATTCTTCACCCTATCTCTGCCCCTCATGATATTCCGCATCTCTGGAAGGTCACCCTTCAGTCTCCTACGCACCAAGGAACAAAGTCCCAGCTGCCTAACCTTCACCCTGTAATTCAACCCCTTTGAGTCCTAGCAACTGCCTCAAAACTTTTAAACTTTTGCCAAGTATGTCTTTCTTTAGAGGAGACCAAAATTGTAAACAACTGGTAGTATGTTTAATACTGATATATGTTCTGAGATGCAATGAACTGATTTTGGTTGCTTGCCATCCAGGTAGATCATTTCGTGCATAAGTACAATGAGCTAGTAAAAAAAGAAAACAGAATATAATGTAACAGGTACATACCATCTGGTACAGAGGGGCCACTGCACAGGATCGGAAAAAGCTGCAGAAGGTTGTAAACTCAGCCAGATCCATTATGGGCACTGGCCTCCCCAGCATCCAGGACACCTTCAAAAGCTGATGCCTCAAAAAGGCAGCATCCATCATTAAGGACCCCTATCCACCCTCTCCTCATTACTACCATCAAAGAAGTGGGACAGGAGCCTGAAGATGCACACTCAGTGTTTCAGGAACAGCTTCTACCCCTCTGCCATCAGATCTCTGAACTGACACTGAACCCATGTATACTACCACACTATCTTTTTTGTTCTTTTTACAGTACCTATTTAATTTAATTTTCTTATTTATATATATATAGTGTATGTATTACGCTGCTGCTGGCATGACATATGCCAACGATATTAAACCTGATTCTGAATTCTAATTCTGAAAGTGCAGTGCAGGCAGTCAATAAGGTTCAAGGGTCATTGCAAAGTAGATTATGAGGTCTAGAATTCACCTTTAGCATTTAAGAGGTCCATTTAAAGAGTCTGATAACAGTGGGATAGCAGCTCTCTCCAAGCCTGGTGGTACATAGTTTCAGGCATTTGTATCTTCTGCCCGATGGGAGAGGGGAGAAGAGAGAATGTCCGGGCTGGGTGGGGTCTTCGATTACGCTGGCTGCTTTGCAGAAGCAATGAGAAATGTAGGGAGAGTCCATGGAGGAAAGGTTGGTTTCTGTGATGTGCTGAGCTACGACCACAACCCTCTGCAGTTTCTTGTGGTCACAGGCAGAGCAGCTGCTACATCAAACCAAGATGCATCCGAATCAGATGCTTCCTGTGGGTCCATCAATAACAAAAGGTGCAGGTCAATGGAGGAATGTCAAATTTCTTTGGCCTTCTGAGAAAGTAGAAGTACTGGTGAACTTTTTTTGGGCAGTGACATCAGTGTGGTTGGACCAGGACAGGCAATTGTTGATGCTTTCAACCCTCTCCACCCCAGCACCTCTGATGTAGGTAGGAGCGAGTGCACTGGCCCGTCTCCTGAAGTAAGGTCTCCTCTCAGTCTCCACCATTCGAGAGAAGATCACCCAAGTTTGTCTAGAACAACACACACAGAAAGTCTGAGCAACTCAGCAGGTCAGGCACCACCTATAGAAATAAACAGTCAACGTTTTGGGCCAAGACCCATCATCAGGACTGAAAAGGAAGAGTGATGACACCAGTATAAAAAGGTGGGGTGGGGTGGGGGGGAGAGGAGGACAAGCTAGATTGTGACAGATGAAGCCAGGGAAGGTGGAGAAGAAAAGAATCTGATAGGAGAGGAGAGTGGAAAATGGGAGAAGGAGGAGGGGCACCAGGGGTAGGTGATAGGCAGGTGAGGAGAAAAGATCAGAGGCCAGAGTGGGGGATAGAAGAAGGAAGAGGGAGGGGAAAAGAAACAAAAAAACAAAAGGATTATTGGAAGGCAGAAGCAATGTTCATGCCATCAGGTTGAAAGCTACCTGGAAGGAATATAAGGTGTTGCTCCTCCACCTTGAGAGTGGCCTCATTGTAGCAGAAGAGGAGGCCATGGATCAACATGATGGAACGGGAATGGGGATAGGAATTAGGATACTGGAAAACTTTCCACTGGAAAATTCCACTTTTGGCAGATGGAGCAGAGGTCCTCCACAAAGTAGCCCCCCAATTTTTCCTCAGGTCACATCAGCAGTACCCAATTTGCAAGTGAAGTGTTGCCTCATTTGGAAGGAATGTTTGGAGCTCTGAATGGAGGTGAACTAGCAGGCGTAGTGCTCCTGTCTCTTGCAGAAATATGTGCCAGGAGGGCAATTAGTGGGGAAGCATGAATGCAGAATGGGATCACAGAGGGAAAGAGGGGGGGGGACAAAAGGAATCTGTGAAGGTGGCAGAAGATGTCCAGAAAACGGAGGAGATGTAGATGAGGGCAGCATCAATGGTGGAGGAAGGGAAACCCTGTTCTTTGAAGTAGGAGGATATCTGTGATGTCCCGGAAAGGAAAGCCTCATCCTGGGAACAGATGCAGCAGAATCAAAGGAACTTGGAAAAGGGAATAGCATTTTTACAGGAGACAGGGCAGGAAGAGGTAGAGTCAAGATAGCCATAGGAATTGATTGCCTTATAAAAGAGCTCAGTAGACAGTTTGTCTCCAGAAATGGGGCAGAGAGGCTGGAGGTAAAGTCATTGAAATTGACAAGCTCGGCATGGGTGCGAGGAGCAGCACCGATGCAGTCATCAGTGTAGTGGAGGAGAAGTTGGGGGGTATCACCAAGGAAGGACTATTCTACGTAGCTAATGAAGAGGCAGGCATAGCTGGGACCCACGTGTGCCAATGACTACCCCTTCAGTTTGGAGAAGGCGGGAGGAGCCAAAGGAGAAATTGTTGAGGGTGAGGGCCAGTTGTGCCAGACAGAAGAGGGTGGTGGTGGAGGAAAACAGGTTAGGTCTTTTGACCAGAAAGAATGGATGTCCAGCTTCTTCTGTAATCCAGGCAGCATCCTGGTTTATCCTCATCGGTACCCTCTCCAAAGTCTCCATCTCCTCCCTGTAAGTGAGGTGACCAGAGCCAAATGCAAGTCTCTAAGGGCAGCCTCATGCACACTGACTTTATCTCAGAGTAGCAGCAGCTGCGGATTGATAATCCCCTGGAAGGTGGTCCCCAACCTCCGGGCCTCGGACCGATATATTGCCATGCAGAATACAGCGGTGCAGCGGTAGTCGGAATGCACCCAGCACATCTTTAAGAAAAAGGCCGAAATAAACAAGCTAATTAATTAGGTGCTGCCCGGCACATAAGTGTCCGCCCAGATCCGGGCGGCCTAATTAATTAGCTTGTTTATTTTGGCTTTTTTCTTAAAGATGTGCTGGGTGCGTTCCGACTACCACTGCACCCAGTGCATTCTTCGCAGCAATGTATCGATCCGCGGCCCGGAGGTTGGGGACCACTCTCTCTCCACTTTCAACCTCCTTCCACCCTGCTCTGGGTACACCTGGATCAGGATTTCTACTGCAACCCCAAGAAAATGTGTGAGCTTATTCTGAGCCCTTCTTGAGAACCAGAGACTAATACACCAACATTTCTTTTTCATCTCAGGCAATCCAACTGATGGGATTGGATGGAGCATTAATTGCACAGAATACAGAGGATAATAACGGTAAGGTCCTGGTCTCATGTAGGACCAGGGAAGGGGGCCGAACATAACTTCCACACCCTATCCAAATGCTCCTCATTCAATGTCAAACAGGGCTAAGAAGTTGGGTCCCATAGGGAGTGTGATGGTGCAAGTGAATGGAGAGGGGTGGGGTCGCATTGGGAGGATGAACGATGGGAATGAATGCGGAAGTGGGGGGTCCCATTGGGAGCATGGACAATGGGAGTGAATGGGAAGCGGTAGGGTTTCATTGGGAGTGTAGATGGCAGGACAGAATGTGGAGGGGTGGGGCTCCATTGGGATTGCGGGGGATGGGAGTGAAGCCATCGGGGCATGACCTATTGGGAGTAAAGGTGCTGGATTCATTGGGAGCATGGACTGGGGTTGGAAGGGGGTGGGGTTCCTTTAGGACTGCAGACAGTAAGAGTGAATGAGAAGGGGTGAGTTCCCAATGGGATTGCAGGTACTGAGAGTGAATGGGAAGGGGTGGGGTCTCGTTGGGAGTGTGGACAGTGGGAGTAAATTGGAAAGGGTGGATCCTATGGGAGTGAATAGGAAGGGACATGTCCTATTGGTAGTGTGGACATTGGGAGTGAATGAGAAGGGGTGAGTTCCAATTGGGAGTGAATGGGCAGGGGGTTGGGTCCCATTGGAAATGTGGATTGTGGAAATGAAAGGGAAGGGGTGTGGAGAGAAAAGCCTGCGTTCATAACTGAAACCCATTTCCTGTGGAATCCCTCTCTAGGATGCACCCCCATGCACTACGCAGTGGAAAACCTATCTTATCCCAATCTGATCCCTGAGCTGTGGTTTTGGAGGGAAGAGGCATACAATGTCATCAGCAGTCTAATCCGGCTGGGGGCATCTGACCACCTACAGGTGAGGCCACTGCTCACTGCTCCAAGTGCAGGTGGGTTAGGGGAGGGTCAGAGTGGGACAGTCATGTGTGTGTGTGTGTGTGTGTGTGTGTGTGTGTGTGTGTGTGAAACCCATCCCCAGTGAGCGTCAGTGCTTTGTGTTGGTGCAGGTGTGTGTGTGTGTGTGTATACGTGCGCGTGTGGGTGTGCATGAGGGTGGGGGTTATGTGTGGGTACGTGAGTGCCTGTGCAATGGGGTAGATGGTTACTCACCAGCCCTAATGGCCCCCTTTCCCCCGGTACTTTTCCAGGGACCTGGCCATGAGGCAGCCATGGGCGGAAGACAGAGGACAGAACCCCATCTGAGCCCAGACGTCAGACGCACAGAAAGATGCCAGACACCCGAGGGGATTGCGTTGTACTGACCGATGGCAGACGACATACAATACACCCCAGTCTGACATTGGCTGTGGAAAATTATGATTTTAATGATTTATTTCATTAATATTACTCAGAATATCAGGTGCCGTGGGAGGGGCGGTGAGGAGGGAGCCCCGTGGGAGGGGCTTTGAGGAGGGAGTGGTGGGAGGTGCAGTGAAGAGGAAGCTCCGTGGAAGGAGTGTTCAGAAGGGAGCTCCACGGGAGGGGCGGTGAGGAGGGAGCTCCATAGGAGAGAGCGCTGTGGTGGGGCGGTGAGGAGGGTGTATTGTCGGAGGGACGGTGAGGAGGAAGAGCGCTGCGGGAGGGGCGGTGAGGAGGAAGTGCTATGGGGAGGGGTGGCGCCTTCCAAACGAGATACAGTATTCCCAACATTACACTTTGAGTAAAGTCACTAAGAGAGCCAGACGTTGCGGGAAAGCCTGTGTGCCCCCTCCTGCCCCTACACCCATCCCTGTGTCGGTAACCCTCTCCCAGTGACTCTCCGGACACTGATCGCTGGTACCCCACACCGTCTTACATTCCAGAGGCCAGGTGTCCTGTGGGTGGGGTTAAACTCAGAGGGAGCAGGTCCAGAATAGATATCCCTCGGAGCAAGTGCCTCCTTCAACAGGGCTTATGTGGGGATGGAGGAGACATTTCTGGACCCAGACCTGAGTCTGAGCTCTGCAACCCCTTTCAGCCCTATTACCATGTGCCTACTGAGACAGTGATTAGGGTGGCACCGAACGGTATCGGTTCCTGAATCTGGCGGGGCTGGGCGGGGCAGGTCTGCAGGCTTCTGTACCTCCTGCCCAATGGGAAATGACATGGACCGGGTGGCAGCGCCTCCTGATGGTGGGGAGGGATATGACCGTGATGTACTGGTCCGCTTCGGTCATTTTATGTTCCTCTGCATTAGTATTGCCATACCAGACTGTGATGCAGTCAGGATGCATTCAACGGGGCATATGTTTTAAATATGAATAGTGTTTTAATTATTGAGCACTTTGTTGTATCTTCCTATAACATTGAAACAATGATTTGTGGATTGTATTCTTAATTTTTAAAAAATCACAGATTCAATTCTCTGAAACTTGTCTTGCTGTATCTCTAAGAGTTACCAGGCCTCATAGTGAAAAGTCCTAATAGTAGGGGCTGGATCGAGCAAGGTGGTTGTGTTAGCTGGGAGGCAAAAGTCAAGTTTATTTTCAAGTCCATGTACGAACAGGAGCAATGAATATCTTACTTGCTGCCGCATCACGGGCATACAGCATCAGATAAGCAGCATCCACCGGAAAAGCACCAACTAAACATAATTCTTAGGAGAAAAGCAGTTAGATCAAGTTTAAGAAAATATTGTCCACTGTAGTGTTCAGAGGTCACTGTTTCTATACCGAGGTTCTACCTAACCCTAACCCTAAAGCAAGACTGATGGGAAGTAGCTGTTCCTGAACCTGGTGGTTTGATACATCAGGACAATGTATCTCAATGGTTCTCAACCAAGAGCCAATGGACCCCTTGCTTAATGGTTTTGGTCTATGGTATAAAAAGATTGGGAGCCCCTACTGTAACTCCTGCCCGATGGTAGCCCCAAGAAAAATTTTCTTTAGCTATTGGGTGGTGAATCTATGAATTCATTGTCACAGATGGCTGTGAAGACCAAGTCAGTGGGTACATTTAAAGTGGAGATTCATAAGTTCTTGATTAGTCAGGGCGTCAACGGGGAGAAAGCGGGAGAATGGGGTTGAGAGGGATATTA
Organism: Mobula birostris; assembly: GCF_030028105.1. Taxonomy (NCBI): domain Eukaryota; kingdom Metazoa; phylum Chordata; class Chondrichthyes; order Myliobatiformes; family Myliobatidae; genus Mobula; species Mobula birostris. The sequence goes on along the minus strand of NC_092377.1, from coordinate 129,418,875 downwards.
AATCAGCTGTGATGGAATGGCGGATAAGTCGATGGGTCCAATGTTCTAATAATGGTCTAAAATGGCATGGCACAGATGTTGGGGATCTTTGATGATGGACGTTGCCTAATGCCTCCTGTAGATACTACCGATGTTGGGGAGGGATGTGTCCGTGTACTGGGCTGAGTCCGCTGCTCTCTGCAGCTTCTTACATTCCTGTGTACAGCATTCGATTGCTGTACCAGACCAGATGCAACCAGTCAGGACATCTGTAGAAGTGTGTTAGAGTGCTGGGTGACAACCCGACCTCCTTAACCTCCTGAGAAAGTAAAAACACTGGCCTTCCTTGATGTTAATGCCCAGGAATTTAAAGCCGCCGACTCTTCCCACCAACGATCTCCAGTGCTTGTTTGCATAATGGCTGCGCGCATCGCCGCCTGACTGCGGCCGCAATAAACTGCAGAGAGCTGCGGGCACAGCCGAGCACATCACGGAAAGCAGCCTCCCCTCCACACACTCTGTCTACATTTCTCGCTGCCTCAGTAAAACAGCCAGCATAATCAAATCCCTGTCTCTTCCTCATTCGCCATTTCAGTCTCTCTCCCACCTTCCTTTGCCTCTTTCTCTCACCTTCCCCTCTATCTCTAAATACCTCCTTTTCCCTTCCTCTCTCCTCCTTCCCACATCACCTCTTACCACTCTTGCTTTCGTCATCCATCTCTCTCTAACCCCTCCCTTTCTCTAATCCCTCTCCCTCCCTTCCCTTCCCTCTCTCCCCAGTGAGGAACATGACGCACTGCACCGCCACCACTAGATGGAGCTGATCACTGAATTTTGAGGGCCTTCAGTGCCTTGAGCTGCTGCCCTAACCGGCCTCCCCTCCGCGGACTCCGTCTACACCTCCCACTACCTCAGTAAATCAAAGACCCCACCCGCCCCGGACATTCTCTCTTCTCACCTCTTCTTTTCGGGCAGGAGGCACAAAAGCCTGAAAGCGCAGACCACCAGGCTCATCGGTAGCTGTTACACTTCACCAGTGTTGATGGTCAGCGAGGAGGAGATTATCACCTCTGTCCGTGCCCAGATAGGATACTGTAAAGACGCCCGGGCACGGACGCAGGAAGGGGAGCTGGCGATCAACTCGGACAGTCTTCGGCTGCCCGCACCTGGTACAAACAAGCCGCAGCCGGGGAAGCTCGCCAACACCTCTACTTTTTAGGAAGCTAAAAAAAAATCATCGTCATGTCCCCGTTGACCCTCACCAATTTTTTACCGATGCACCACAGAAAGCATCCTATCCGGATGCAATACGTCTTGGTACGGCAACTGCTCTGCAAGAAACGGCAGGGAGTTGTGGACACGGCTCAGCACATCACAGAAACCCGCCTCCCCTCCATGGACTCTGTCTACACTTCTCTCTCCCTCAGTAAAGCAGCCAGCATAACCAAAGCCAACCCTGGACATGTTCTCTCCACCTTCTCCCATCAGGAGGAAATCATGTCTCAAGGACAGATTCTATTGCATTGTTATAGACTATTGAACTGGTCTGTTAAAGTAGGCTAAGTTGGACTCTTGACCTTACAATTGACCTTGTTATGATGTTGCACGATAACAACACTATAATCAGCGTGACAGTGAGAAAGCAATTTACCAATTTGCTGGATTGTAGATCACCCAGACAGAATATGAACTATAAGACCATAGACCATAAGACACAGGAACAAAATTAGGCCATTCGGCCCATTGAGTCTTCTCCATCATGGCTGAATTATTAACCCTCCCAACTCCATTCTCCTCCCCTCTCCCCGTAACTTTTGACGCCCAGGTTAATCAAGAATCTATCAACATCCGCCTTAAATATACCCAATGACTTGCCATGCACGGTGTTTATGGCAATGAATTCCACAGATTTATCACCCTCTGCCTAAAGAAATCTTTCCTTATCCCTGCCTAAATGGACATCCTCTATTCCGAGGTGGTGCCCTCTGGTGCTAGACTCCCCACTACAGGAAACATCCTCTCTACAAATGCTCTACCTTGGCTTTTCAATATTCATAGGTTTCATTGAGATACTCTCTCATTCTTTTAAATTCCAGCGAGTACAGGCCCAGAGCCATCAAGTGCTCCTCACACGATAACTCTTTCATTCCAGTATTCATTCTGGTGAAACTCCTGTGGACCCTGTCCAATGCCGCACGTCTCTTTCTCAGATAAGGGGCCCAAAACTGCTCACAATACAAGTGCAGTCCAGTCAATGCATTATGTACTTGCTTTTGTATTCTGGTCCTTTCAAAATAAATGCTAATATTGCAATTGCCTTCCTTACCACCGACTCAATCTGCAAGTGCACCTTTAGGGAATCCTGCACAAGGAACACCAAGTCCCTTTGCACCCCTGACTTTTGAATTTTCTCACCATTTAGAAAATAGTCTCACCTTTCGTCCTTCTTGTCAAAGTGCATGACCATGCACATCCCTTCACTATATTCCTTCTACCACTTCCTTGCCCATTCCACCAATCTGTCTTCATCCTTCTGCAAACACCCTGCTTCCTCAACACTATCTTTGTATCATAGAGTCAAGAGTCATAGAGAAGTACAGCAGATAAACAGGCCCTTTGGCCCATCTAGTCTGTGCTGAACCATTTAAATTACCTACTCCCGTTGACCTGCACCGGGACCATAACCCTCTATACCCCTAATCATCCATGTACCTATCCAAACTTCTCTTCAACATTGAAATCAAGCTTGTATGCACCACTTGTGCTGGCAGCTCATTCCACACTCTCACAACCCTCTAAGTGAAGAGATTTTCCCTTATGTTCCCCCTAAACTTCTCAACTTTCACCTTTAACCCATCTCCTCCGGTTGTAGTCCCACCTATCCCATCACCTGTACTCCACTTTCAACAAATTATGGACCTGTATTCCCAGATTCCTTTGTTCTAACACACTCAGTGCTCTACCGTTCACTGTATAAGGCCCACCTTGGCTGGTCCTATCAGAGAGCAAAACCTCACACTTGTCTCCATTAAATTCCATCTGCCATATTCAGCCCATTTCTCCAGTTGGTCCAGATCCTGCTGAAAGCCATGGTAGCTGTACTCACTGTCCACTACACCCCCAATCTAGGTGTCATCTGCAAATTTGCTGATCTGGTTAACCACATTATTATCCAGATTATTGATATAGATGACAAATAACAAAGGACCCAGCACCGATCCCTGCGGCACATCTCTAGACATGGGCCTCCAGTCAGAGAGGCAAACCTTTACTACGACTCTCTGGCTTCTCCCACAAAGCTAATGTCTAATCCAATTAACTACCTCATCTTGAATGCCTGAGCCTTCTTGACCAGTCTCCCATGCAGGACCTTGTCAAAAGCCTTGCTAAGATCCATGTAGACAACATCCACTGCCTTGCCTTCATCCGCTTTCCTGGTAACTTCATCAAAAAACTCTGTAAGATTGGCTAGACATGACCAATCATGCACAAAGCTATGCTGACTATCCTTAATCAGTCCATGTCTATCAAAACACACAAAAAATGCTGGAGGAATTCAGCAGATGAGGCAGCATCAATGGTTTATTCCATACATTCCTGGTTTATTTTCAGACCCTTGCTTAAACAGCAGAACAACATTGGCTATCCTCCAATCTTCTGGTACCCCTCCTATCGCTAAAGATGATTTAAATATCTCTGCTGGGGCCCCAACAGTTTCTGCAATTGCCTCCTGCAGGGTCTGAAGGAACATATTGTTAGGCCCTGGAGATTTATCCACCCTAGAGGAGGAGAAAGAGGAGAAGATGGCAGCGCGATGGCAGCGCGCGCGGCCTTTCCGGTGATGAATATCTGTTATCTGTCAAGTAGGGGACCGTGCACAATTCTGATTTGATGGGGACAGACGTGAGAGTACGGAGGAACATCTGGAAAACTTCTGAAATGCCCGTTTCGCTGCCACTGTGACTGTGTGGTAACCAGAATCTCCGGAGCAGAAGGCCCCAAAATCCTCGGCTTTGTGTGTTTCAGCGGCCAGGGCGAGGTCGAAGGTGCTCGGCAGAGGATGGCGCTCAGGAGGCTGTATCGGAGAGGCTGGTCGGAAGCTCGAAGTTTTCGGACGGATGGACTCAGTGTCCGCTGTGGTCAGCTGCTTCCAAGGCACCGGCAAGTTGACGGTGCCTGGAGGTTTATGGCAGGGAGTTTCTCCCTTTTGCCGCCTGCTATCGGGGACTCGGGAGTCGATCGACTCGGGGACTTTTGAGACTTTTTTTTACCGTGTCCATGGTTTGTTCTTCATCAAATTATGGTATTGCTTTGCACTGCTGTAACTATATGTTATAATTCTGTGGTCTTGTCAGTGTTAGTCTTTGGTTTGTCCTGTTTTCTGTGATATCACTCTGGAGAAACATTGTATCATTTCTTAATGCATGTGCATTTCTAAATGACAATAAACAAGGACTGAGTGTTCTCATAGTCTAATTTGCCTAAACATCACCTCCACTGTATAGAGTCCATGAAGTTGCTGCCACTTTGCCTCACTTCTATAGACTCTGTGTCTGTCTCCTGAGTAAATACAGATGTAAAAAACCCACTTAAGATCTCCCCCATCTGTTTTGACTCCACACTTGGATTACCATTCTGATCTTCCAGAGGACCAATTTTGGCCCTTTCAATTCTTTTGCTCTTAACACATCCATAGAAACCTTTAGGAATTTCTTTCACCTTGTCTGCTAGAGCAACTTCATGCCTGCTTTCAGCTCTCCTGATTTCTTTCTAAAGTGTTCTCTTGCATTTCTTACATTCCATAAGCACCTCACTTCTTCCTACTTGCCTCTACCTGCTACGCACCTCTTTTTTTTTTCCTTAGCCAGGGATCGAATCTCTCAAAAACCAACGTTCCCTACTCTTATAATCTTTACCTTTTATTCTGACAAGATTTGCACTCTCAAAATTTCACTTCTGAGGGCCTCCCACTTATCAAGTACACTTTTGCCAGAGAACAGCCTGTCCCAATCCACACTTGCCAGATCCTTTCTGATACCATCAAGATTGGCCTTTCTCTAATATCAGCCCATAAGCCAGACCTATCTTTTTGTATATTTACTTTGAAACTAATGGCATTGAGATCACTAGAGGCAAAGTGTTCCCCGACACAAACTTTTGTCACCTGCTCTGTCTTATTCCCTAACAGCAGATCAAGTTCCGTGTAGTCTCTCAGTGGGACTGATTGAAAACTTTCCTGAACACATTGGACAAACTCTATCCCATTTAAGTCTTTTTACAGTATGGAAGTCCCAGTCAATAAGTGGAAAGTTAAAATCACCTCCTATAACACCTTACGTTTCTTGCAACAGTCAGCAAACTCTCTGCAAATGTGTTCCTCTTTAGTTCTCGGACTGTTGGGTGGTCTGTAATATAGCCCTATTAGCGTGGTCATAACTTTCTTATTTCTCATTTCGACCCCTAATGCTTTACTAGACCAGTTCTCCAGTCTGCCTTGACTGAGCACTGCTGTGATATTTTCCCTGACTAGTAATACCACCCTTGCTCCCTTAATCCCTCCCACTCTGTTGCATATAAAACGGCAGAACTCCGGAATACTTTGCTGGCCGTCCTGCCCCTCCTGCATCCAAGTCTCACTAATGGCTACATTATCATAATTCCAGGTGTTGATCCATACCATGAGCTCATTTGCTTTTCCTACAATATTTCTTGCATTGAAATATACGCAGCTCAGGACATTAGTTGCACCATGCTCAACTTTTTGACTCCAAACGTCGTCTGAGGTCTTAACAACATCTGTCTCTACAATCTCTCCACTAACTGTTTGGGTACTGTGTTTCCCATCCCTCTGCAACACATCATAAACTTGGCCACAAAGCCATTAATTTCTTCATCCAAATCATTGACATATAATGTAAAAATCAGTGGTCCTAACACCGACCCCCTGTGGTACACCTCTAGTCACCAGGTCACCAGCAGCCAACCAGAAAAGACCCCCTTTATTCCCATTTTTTGCCTCTTGCCAATCAGCCAATCTTCCATCCATGCTAGTATCTTGCAATACCATGGGCTCTTTTCTTGTTAAGCAGCCTCATGTGCCGCACCGTGTCAAAGGGCGTTCTGAAAATCCAAATAAACAACATCCACGGACTCTCCTTTGTCAATACCGCCTGTTATTTCCTCAAAGATTTCCAACAGATTTGTCAGTCAAGATTTTCTCTTGAGAAAACCATGGCCTAATATATCATGTACTTCCAAGTATCCTTAATAATAGACTCCAACATCTACCCTATCACTGGTCAGGCTAACTGACCTATAATTTCTTTTCTTCTGCCTCCCTTATTAAAGAGTGGAGGGACATTTCCAATTTCCAATCGTCCAGATTCATTCCAGGATCTAGTGATCCTTGAAAGATCATTATTAATGCCTCTGCAATCTCTTCAGCTCCCTCTTTCAGAACACTAGAGTGGAGTCCATCTGGTTTTCTAGTTGAACTAATTAATTATTCCCGAACAACTGGGGGTATGGGAACGGAATTTATTTTTTTATTTAGAGATACAGTATAGTAACAGCACCCTCTGGACAGAGAGCCTGAGCTGCCCAATTACACCCAGGTAACCGATTATCCTGTATGTCCTTGGGATGTGGGAGAAACACAGAGGACTTAGAGGAAACCCACAGCAAATCGGGCAAGTTTGAGTGCTACATTTTATGGGGAGTTAGGACTGACACAGTGAGTGAAAAGTGTCGCAGAACAATGAGATGTAGGGGTACTGCTACATATTTCCCTGACAGTGGAGACACAGGTAGACCGTTTGGCATGCTGGCCTTCACTGAGTACAGGAGTTGAGAGTCACATTCCAGCTGTACAAAATTCTGGTGAGACCGCACTTGGAGTATCACGTGCAGTTCTGGTCACCCAGGACATCGTTAAGCTGAAGAGCGTGCGGAAAAGATTCACGAGGATGTCACCAGGATTGGAGAGCATGAGCTATAAGGAGAAACTGAACTGGCTGGGACTGTTTTCTCTGGAGTGAAGGGGGCCGAGAGGTGACCTTATAGAGGTTTATAAAACCAGGAAGGGTGTTGGCAAGTTAGATGGGCACAGTCTTTTCCTCAGGGTAGGGGAATCTAAAACTAGAGGCTGCAGGTGAGAGGGGAAAGCTTTAAAGGGGACCTGAAGGGCCATCTTCTTCACCCAGACGGTGGTGAGTGTGTGGCCAGCAGAAGTAGTTGAATCAGGTACAATAACAACATTGTTCACCTGGGGATCCCGTCCCGTCGAGATTCCAGTCTCTCGCACTTATCCTGGAAGGGGTGATAGATCTCAGGGTATCACAAGGAAGGAGGGGTGGGAGGAGAGACGGGAGGGAGGGAAAGGGAGGAGTTTAGTGAGAGGAAGGAAGGCAGGGAACAGGAGCTGGAGGTGGGACAGAAAGCCTGGCCTGGATGAATGGGTACAAAGGGCCTCAAAACTCATGGAGAACGCAGCATCTAGAGGCGCAGTGCTGAGTGTCATGGGCGGAGGTGGAAGAGGGGGAAGAGAAGGAGGGAAGGAGGAGCACTGGGGGCAAGCAGGGAAAGGGGAAAAAGAGGGAATGGGTTACAGGGGTGTAAGGGAGAGTGGAAAAGAGAGGGAGACAAAAGAGGGAGGGACAGGGAGGGGTTTAGAGAGAAGAAGGGGAAGAAAGAGGGGAGGAGAGGGAAGAGGAGGGAGAGGGAGATAGGAGAGAGGGAAAGGGGAGAAAGCAGTGGTGAGCGGGAGGGGAGGGAGAGGGGAAGTGAGGAGGGAGGCGAGGGAAGAGAGAGGAATTGGAGTCAGAGGGGGAGTGGGAGAGAGAAGGAGAGTGGAGAGAGATTGGAAGGGGTTAGAGAGAGGAGAGGAAGAGAAAGTGGGGGAGAGAGGAGGATGGTGAGAGAGGAAGGGAGGAGGGGGAATGAGATGGAAGCGGAGGGGGAGAGTGAGGGGGGAAAGGGGAGAGATGGAGGGAGGAGAGAGGAGAGAAGCAGGGAACTGAACCATCTGGATGGAGGTGAGGTTGAGAGCAGGAATGGCAGGGGGTGGGGGGTAACAGCTGATGACCCAGTTGAATACTCTAGGGTGGCGGCTATCAGCTCTGGAAGGGGAGGACGTTGCAAGAGAACAGAGACAGAAAAGCTGAGAGAAAGAGGTGGCATCTTCATGCTCGGGAGTAGTAGTCCGGCCCCTCCTTATAACTCATGCCCTCCAGTTCCAGTAACATCCTCGTGAATGTGTTCAGGAAAGTTTTCTAAATCAATATATAGAGGTATCAACAAAAGAGGTTGCAATATTTTATCTCCTATTAGGGAACCAGACAGGTCAGGTGACATAAGTATGAGTAGCTGAACATTTTGGGTCCAGTGACCATAATGTCATTAGTTTCAAGTTAATTATGGATAAAGATAGGTCTGGCCCTCGAGTTAAAGTTCTAAGTTGGAGAAGGGCCAATTTTGAGGTAATGAGAAAGGATCTAGGAAGAGTGGATTGGGATAAGTTTTTCTGGCAAGGATGTATTCAGTACGTGGAAGGCATTCAAAGGCGAAATTTTGAGAGTGCAGAGTTTGCATGTTCCTGCCAGGATTAAGTGCAAAATTAACAGGCATAGCGAACCTTGGTTCTCAAGGGATATTGGTGACCTGGTTAAGAAAAAGAGAGAGGTGTATAGCAGGTATAGGCAACAAGGAACAAATGAGGTACTTGAAGAGTATAGGAAATGTAAGAAAATACTAAAGAAGGAAATCAGGAAGGCAAAAAGAAGACATCAGGTTGCTTTGGCAGATAATGTGAAGGCAAACCGGAAGGGTTTCTACAAGTATATTAAGAGCAAAAGGATAGTAAGGGACAAAATTGGTCCCCTAGAAGATCAAAGTAGTCGTCTATGTGTGGAGCATCATGAGATGGGGGAGATATTAAACATTTTTTTGCATCGGTATTTACTCAGGAAACTGGCATAGCGTATGTAGAAGGAAGGGAAACAAGCAACAGTGTCATGGAACATATAGAGATTAAAGAGGAGGAGGTGCTTGCTGCTTTACAGCGAATGAAGATAGATAAATCCCCCGGGCCTGACATGATATTTCCTCGGACCTTGAGAGAGACTAGTGTAGAAATTGCAGGGGCCCTGGCAGAAATATTTAAAATGTCCTTAGCCACGTGTGCGGTGCCGGAGGATTGGAGGATAGCTCATGTTGTTCCGTTGTTTAAAAAAGGCTTCAAAAGTAAACCAGGTAATTACAGGTCGGTGAGCCTGACATCAGTAGTAGGTAAATTATTGGAAGGTGTTCTGAGAGATCAGATATACAAGTATTTGGACAGCCAAGTGCTGATTAAGGATAGTCAGCATGGCTTTGTGTGTGGTAGATCGTGTCTAATGAATCTTGTAGAGTTTTTCGAGGAGGTTACCAAGAAGGTAGACAAAGGAAAGGCTGTGGATGTTGTCTACATGGACATTAGAAAGGCCTTTGACAAGGTCCCATATGGGAGGTTAGTTCAGGAAGTTCAGACACTAGGTATCCATGGAGAGGTTGTAAACGGGATTCAAAGTTGGCTGTGTGGGAGAAGACAGGGAGTGGTAGTGGATGATTGCTTATCAGACTGGAGGCCTGTGACTAGTGGTGTGCCTCAGGGATCTGTGCTGGGATCATTGTTGTTTGTTGTCTATATCAATGATCTAGATAATAATGTGGTAAATTGGATCAGCACGTTGGCTGATGACACTAAGATTGGAGGCGTTGTGGACAGCGAGGAAGGCTTTCAAAGCTTGCAGAGGGATCTGGACCAACTGGAAAAATGGGCCAGAAAATGGCAGATGGAAGTTAATGCAGACAAGTATGAGGTGTTGCATTTTGGAAGGACAAATCAAGGTAGGACATACACAGTAAATGGTAGGGCACGGAGGAGTGCGGAGGGACAAAGAGATCTGAGAGTTCAGATACATAATTCCCTGAAAGTGGTGTCACAGGTAGACAGGGTTGTAAAGAAGGCTTTTGGCATCCTGGCATTCATAAATCAAAGTATTGAGTATAGAAGTTGGGATGTTATGGGGAGGTTGTATAAGACATTGGTGAGGCCAGATTTGGAGTATTGTGTACAGTTCTGGTCACCTAACTATAGGAAGGATATCAGTAAGATTGAAAGAGTGCAGAGAAGGTTTACTAGGCTGTTGCCGGGTCTTCAGGAGTGAGTTACAGGGAAAGATTGAACAGGTTAGGACTTTATTCCTTGGAGTGAAGAAGAATGAGGGGAGATTTGATAGAGGTTTACAAATCTATGAGGGGTATAGACAGTGTAAATGTGAATAGGCTCTTTCCACTTTGATTAGGAGAGATAAGTATGAGAGGACATGGCTTTAGGGTGAGAGGGGAAAGGTTTAGGGGGAACATTAGGGGGAACTTCTTCACAGAGGGGTGGGAGTGTGGAACGAGCTGCCATCTGACGTGGTAAGTGCGGGCTCACTCTTAAGTTTTAAGAATAAATTGGATAGATACATGGATGGGAGAGGTCTGGAGGGTTATGGACTGGGTGCAGTTCAGTGGGACTAGCGGAATAACGTTTCGGCTCAGACTAGAAGGGCCGAATGGCTTGTTTTCTGTGCTGTAGTGTTCTATGGTTCTATGAATGAAAAAGGAGCTAGTGCTTTCCCAGTATATATGACGAATAAACTGTTCTTGGGCTACCAGCTGGGTACAGGTATCGATTATAACCAATGATTCGATGACAAACTCTGCCATCTTCTTCAGCTTCTTTATTCATCCTGGTGAATCATCCCTGCACCCTCTCCAGCTTAATGACATCCTCCCTATAGCTGAGTGACCAGAACCGCACACAATACTCCAAGTGCGGCCTCACCAACATCCAGTACTGTTGTAATGTGATGTCCCAACTCTTGTACTCAATTACCCCGACTGATAGAGGTCACCATGCCAGACACCTTCTTCACCACCCTGCCTATCTGCGCCGCCACTTTCAGAGAATTGTGTACCTGTACCCCAAGGTCTCTCTGTTCCACAACACTACCTATTCACCACCTAAGTCTTGCCTTTGTTTAACTTCCCAGAAATATAACACTCACACTTTTTCGAGTTAAATCCCATCTGCCAGTCCTTGGGCCACTTACCCAGTTTATTTGTTCAATGCAGAAGAGTTTGTTGTTCAACTAGAAGAACATAAGAACATAATCTCAGAAATAGGAGCAGGAGTTGGCCATCTGGCTCATTGAGCCTGCTCCACCATGCCATAAGATCATGGCTGATCTGGCCATGGATTCATCTCCACCTACCTGCCTTTCCCTCATAACCCTTAATTCTCCAACTATACAAAAATCTATCTAACATTGTCTTAAATATATTCACTGAGGTAGCCTCCACTGCTTCATTTGGCAGAGAATTCCACAGATACACCACTCTCTGGGAAAACCAAGTCCTCCTCATCTCTGTCCTAAATCTACTCCCCCGAATCTTGACACTATGTCCCCTAGCTCTAGTCTCACCTGCCAGTGGAAACAACTTTTCTTCCTCTATCTTATCTATTCCTTTCATAATTTTATGTTTCCATAATATCCCCTCTCATTCTTCTGAATTCCAGTGAGTACAATCCCAGGTGACTCAATCTCTCCTCACAGTCTAACCCCCCTCATCTCTGGAATCAACCTGGTGAACCTCCTCCGCACCGCCTCCAAAGCCAGTATATCCTTCTTCAAGTAAGGAGACCAGAACTGCACGCAGTACTCGAGGTGCAGCCTCACCAGTACTCTGTACAGTTGCAGCATAACCTCCCTGCTCTTAAATTCAATCCCTCTAGCAATGAAGGCCAACATTCTGTTTGCCTTCTTGATGGCCTGCTTCACCTGCAAACAAACCTTCTGTGATTCCTTACTTTATTGTGTCCATTACCGTTCATTGTGAACAGTAGTTCATATTCCGTCTGGGTATTTTACCTCCCAGTAATTTGGTAAACAGAATGGTAAATTGGTTCATTATTGTCACAGGTACGAAGATACAGTGAAAAGCTTGCCTTGCATACTGTTCATACAGATCAGATCATTATCCAGTACACTGGGGTAGAACAAGGGAAAACAATAACGGAATGTAGAATAAAGTGTGACAGTTACAGAGAAAGTGCAGACAATAGAGCACACCTTCATTATGAGGTAGATTGTGAGGTCAAGAGTCCATCTTATCTGTCTAGAGAACCATTCAATAGACTTATAACAGCAGGATAAAGCTGTCCTTGAGCCCAGTCGTATGTGCTTTCATGCATTTGTATCTTTACCCGACGGGAGTGGGGAGAAGAGAGAATGTCTGGGGTGGCTGGGGTCTTTCATTATGCTGGCTACTTTACTGAGGCAGTGGGAAGTGTTGACAGAGTCCATGGACGGGAGGCTGGTTTCTGTGACGTGCTGAGCTGTGTCCACAACTCTCTGCAGTTTCTTGTGGTCACGGGCAGAGCGGTTGCCGTACCAAGCCGTGATGCCTCTGGATAGGAAGCTTTCTGTGGTGCACTGATAAAAATTGGTGAGGGACTTGCCAGATTTCTTTCAGCTCCTGAGGAAGTAGAGGTGTTGGTGAGCCTTCTGGGCCGTTGCATGAGGAATCAATTTTCCAGCAGTCTCCCTCTACCTCCATGAGTCCACCCGGAGTTTCTCCCTCCCTCCAGTTTTCCATCCTCCACATTCCCGCCTCATTTCCCGCACTTGTCTCCCTCATCCCACCTGATCCCTCTCTCCCCTTTCTTTCTCCTCACCCATCAAGCCCCACTCCCTGCCCCTTCTCATTCCCCTCTCCTCCTCCTCCTCCACCTTCTGCACACTCTCCCCCCTCCCCTCCTGAGGGACTGCTTCCTGCAGACGAGCTCCCTCCCCACCGCTCTTGCAGCTGACAGTACACCCGGAAGCAAGGCTGTGCGTGGGCCGGTGCCTATGCGCCCTGCGGTTTCCTGCCTTCCCCGGAAGGCTGTCACTGTGCTGGTACGTGAGGAGAGGCCGGGAGAAGGGGGAGGCGTTTCCCTTCCAGCATCGCATGCACTATGTACGGTGAGGGGGCTCCATCCCTCCGTGACATCACTCCCCACCTGGTGACAACACTCCCTCTGCCATGATGTCACTCCCACCCCAGTGACATCACTCCCTCCCTCAGTGACATCACAATCTCTATCAGTGATATTACCCCCGCCCACACCCCTCCCTCGCCTACACCCTTCCCCATCTCTGTGACCCCCTCCATCCCCTACACTCACCCTTGCCCTATATCCCTTCCCATTTCTGTGACCCCCCTCACCTGCACTCCTCCCTATCTCTGTGACCCCCTCCCTCCCCTACATCCCACATCTCTGTGACCCCCCCCTTTCCTTCCCTACACCCCTCCCTCAGCAGAGATTATGCTTTTCCTCCAAAGGTGCTTAGGGTCTCGAACTGACAGCCCAAGTGGGTGTTGGATACAGAACACCCTTCTGATATTTACACAGGTCTCAAAGGGCTGTGAAGCAGTCCCCCTCCCTAACCACCACCTAACTACGAGGTTAGATATTATAAGGAACTCTTTTATAGAGTCACACAGCAGGAAAACAAATCCATCGGCCCAATTTCACATTCTGACCAAGCTTCCTCATTGAAGCTAATCCCATTTGCCTGCATATGACTCAAACCCCTCTAAACCTTCCTATCCTTGTACCTGTCCAAGTGCTTTTTAAATGTTGTGCGTGTACCCGCCCCAACCACTTCCTCTGGGCAAAAATATTACCCCTCAGGCTCCTATTAAACCTCTCTGACCCCACCTTAAACCTGTGCCCTCTAGTTTTTGATTCCCCAACTCTGGGGAAAAGACTGGGTGCATTCACGCTATCTATGGTTGTATAGGATATCCCTTCAGTCTCCTATGCTCCAAAGAAATTCGCAACCTGCTCTACCTCTCCATAATTCAGTCCCTCGAGTCCCAGCAACATCCTCTGCACTCTTCCCAACTAAATGGCATCTTTACCACCAAAGTGTGACCTCACCAACATGTTGTACAACGGTAAACATGACATCCCTGACCCTTGTACTCAGTGCCCTGGTCAATGAAGGCCAGCGATCGTCTTCTTCATCACCTTGTCTACCCCCTAGCTGGAACAGCAGGGAAGGGCCAAATGGCCTTTCCTGTGTGTGTATATATAAAACATAGAACATCGCACAATACATGCCCTTTGACCCACTATATCGTGCCAATCTATATAAACCAATTTCACAATTAGTCTAGCCTTCCCCTCTTGCACAGCCCAATGCCCCCATCTGTCTTCCTCTCATTCCGCAACCAGAGATAATGCTAAAGTACAGAGGCTGCTAAACAAGAAAAGAGCCCATGGTAAGAGCAAGAATTATAACGATACGGGGGTAAGGCAGGAGAATAGCATTGAGAGGGATAATAAATCAGCCATGACCAAATGACAGAGCAGACTTGATGGGCCAAATGGCCTATCTCTGCTCCTGTGTCCTATGATCTCATAGTCTTAATGACCTGGGGTTGACGAGGATCGAGAGGGAGTCTTTCTCAAGGGCTCTCTCTCCGCACTGATAGGGTTGGTCTCAGACAATTGTGGTGCTTTGTTCTGGGCTCTGGGCTTGTATGACTGGGGGGAGGGGAGAGGACACCGAGCTCCAGCTGAGGCATGAGGACAGTCCCTCTGACAGACATAGCAGAGTGGTGGCCTCAGGGCTGTGACGCTGCTTTGGGGCAGTTCAGCGGGATTCCCAGTGTGGATGGTGACTCACCAAGAGCAGCACAAGGCGAGGTTTGAGGTGGCTGGGAAAGAAGAAGTGAGAGTGAGAGTGCATGTGGGGGGAGGAGAGAGAGAGGGCCCAGCTGAGAAACTCAAACCAAAACATGTAGCAAAGCTACAGCAGTGTTTGTATTTGTGTGTGTGTCTGTGTGTGTGTATGTGTGTGAATGTATGAGTGAGTGTTTGTGTGTGTGTATATGTGAGTGAGTGTGTGCATATATGTGACTGTGTGTGTATGTGTATGTGAGTGCATGCATATGTGTATATCTAAGTGTATGTGTGTGTATCAGTGACCAGTGAGGGGCTGTGTGTGTGAGTGTGAGAAAGAAAGAGAGAGAGTATGTATATGAGTGTGTGTGTGTGTGTGTGTGTGTGTGTGTGTGTGTGTGTGAGTGAGAGAGAGAAAGAGAGAGAGAGAGAGAGAGAGAGTGTGTGTGTGTGTGTATGCACAGGAAGGACTCACACATGCAACTGTGTCCTAACTGTAATCCCCTCTCTCTCTCATATATTCTGTCACCCTCCCTTCTTCCCTCTCACACTCTCTTGCTCTGCCCCCATCATTCTCCAGCTCCCCTCTCCCTCTGTCTTTCCTCCCTTCCTCAGACTCACAGCCTTCCACCCTTTCATATCCCACTAACACACTCTACCCACCCCTACCCCCCCCCCAGTCATACATGCACACACTCGGTACTCCCCACTGCCGTTAGATCTCCATTGAATCTCTAGCCCCTTTCACTGCTCTTTTTAAATACACCAGTCACAAACCTCCTTCCCCAACTTCTACTCCCTTGCTCCCTCTCTATAACCCCCCTCCCCCGTGTTCTGGGTACATATAATATTCTCAAATGTATTAATATTCTATCTCTCCCTCTCTCCTTCGCTTCCACACCCTCCCCCCATCTCTCCCTTACCTTTCCCTCTCTCCCCATTTCTTTCTCCATCCCTCCCTCCCTCTGCCCTTCCCTCACTCCCTCTTCCTTGCTCTCTATCCCCTTTCCCTCTCATGGTCTCTCTCTCTCTCTCCCCACCCTCCAACCGTCCTTCTTTACGCTTCTCCCTCCCTCGTCGTGGGGTGGCTCAGTTGTGTAGTAGTTAACGTAACGAGTACCAGAGACCCGGGTTCAATTCCCACTGCTGCCTGCAAGGAGTTTGTACGTTCTCCTCAAGATCGCATACTGGTTGGGAGGTAAATTGTCCCGTTCCAAGGCTGGGATTGAATTAAAGGATTGCCGGGGCGCAGTTTAAAGAGCCAGAAAAAAAAACAAATTCCCCCTTCCCTCCAACTCTCCCTCCCTTCAGCCCTCTCGATTCCTCTCCTCTTTCTCCCTCACTATCCCTGACCAATCCCCTCTCCCTCCTTCCCTGCTTTTGTCTGTCTCTCCTTTCCCCACCCCTCTGTGGTCGTTTAGATTTGGGCAGATTCGCCGGCGGTGACGCAGTGGGAACTCCCCCCTCCCCCCTCGCCCGCCAGCCCGCCCCGAGACGCCTCCGCTGTGGGTGGGGCCTTTTAAAGCCGAGGAAGGGAAGGAGGGGAAGAGAAAGCAGAAGCGAGAGGGAGGGAGAGAGAGTGAGTGCGAGCGAGCGACAGCTCCGGGCAGCCTGCCTGAGGATGCACTGGCAAAAATGTGAGTATCCGGTTTCACAGCGGCGGGTGGTGTTGCAGTCCCCGCCATCTGCTCCCTCTCTCTCTCTTAACCCTTCTGTTCCATCCCTTCTCTATCCCGTTTCTCAAATGCCTCCCCATCCCAAACCCCTTTTCTCTCCCTCCCACCCCCTGCCCCTCTCTCTACTCTCTCATATTTCCCTCCCTCACGCATTCCTTCTCCCATCTCACTCCTCTTTCCCCCTCGCTTCTACCACTCCTTGCCGCATTCTCTAACTTTCCATCACCCTCTCTCCCTTTTTATCACCTACCATCCCATTTATAACCCATCCTTCGCCGTCCCCTTCACCTGTCCCTTTCTCTTCCCTCTTTCCCATTCTCCTCTACCCTCACGCTTCATCCATCTGCCCCACTTGCTTTATTCCCCCATCTCTCTACATCTTTCTACTCTTTCTCACCCTCCTCTCCCCGTCTCCCTCTGCCCATTTGACTCCCTCTCTCCTTCCTTTCCCTGTTTCCTCCCTTCCCTCCCCTACCATCCTCATCCGTCTCCCCTCCCCTTCCTCCCTATCCCAACCATCATCCATTCAAACTCTCCCAACAACCATCCATTCCTCCTCTCCTTCCCTCCATTCCCCCCTTCCTCCCCATCTCTCCCTTTCCTTCCATTCCTTCCTCCCTCTCCCACCCCATCTCCCCTTTCCTTCCCACCCTTCCTCCCTCTCCCACCCCATCTCCCCTTTCCTTCCCACCCTTCCTTCCTTCCATCCTTCCATCCCTCCCCCCTCCCTTCATCCCTTCCCCTCGCCCCCTCCATCCGTCACCTTTCTCTCCCCCTCCATCCATCACCTTTCTCTCCCTCCCTCCATCACCTTTCTCTCCCTCCCTCAATCCCCTCTCCCTCCCTCCATCCCCCTCTCTCCCTCCATCCATCCATCCCCTCTCCCTCCATCCATAACCTCTCTCTCCTTCCCTCCACCCCTCCATCTCTCTCCCTCTCTCCAACCGTCCCCTCTGTTTCCCCCTCCCTCTCTTTCCCCTCCCCATCCCTCTCTCTCTCTGCTTCCTCTTTCTCCCTCCCTCCCCTCTCTCCCTCCCTCCCTCCCTCCTCCAAAGCTGACCCTTTAACCATGACCTCATTCTACATCTCCAAACTAAGCGGAACCCCGCGGGTAGTGACGCGCGATTATTGGTGTGGGACCACCTTACAGGGGATTTCCCCGCGGGGATTCCGCTGCGTGCGTCACTATAGGTGGGGTGTAGGGTGGGCTCCGTCCGCCGTGCGCCAATCAGCGCCACGTTCTTGTCTGACGTCACCTCCCTATCGGCAACACTGGGTTCCAAGCGGAACCCTGAAAATTTCCGTAACGCCTTGTCGCAGCTAATCGGCGGAGCGAAATCCGCAACCCCTCGCTGCCATTCTGAGCACGGGAAGATACGAACTGCGGCCGAGATGATATCACCGTACGGGACACAGGGTGGGGGGTGCGCTCCGCGCTCTCCCTCCCACTGCACGGCGCTCCCTCCTTGCATCCCGACGTTTCCTTCGAGGGCGGAGCGTCCCCTCGGCGCCTTCTCAATGTTGTATACAATTAGATTGACAGTACTGAGGGAGGTCTGCCCTATGAGAAAGGTCGACGGTGAGGGTGCGCCGCTCCACAATACAGACCAGGATATTAACCTAAGACCCCGACTACCGAACGTAAAATAAAATCCACGGCCACGATCGGAAGGGAAAGCGGGGATTTGGTGGTGGGGGTGTAGTTTTCCTGGGTCCCGGATCCGAGATTCACTCCTTGGGCGCCGCGCCGTTGCCGATTATGGGGTCTTGCTGTGCCTACTTCCTTTTTGCCCTCTCTCCCTGGGTTCCTACAGTGTTCACTCCTTCAGACCACCTCACTTGGGCGAGTGCTTGAGGTAAGGGAGAGCGGCTGGAACACTGCGAGTTTTCAGTACTTGAGAATAGGATTGTCATGTGAGGGTGTGGCAAGGAAAGGGTGTGAGTCCTCAAGAGAATTAAAACAGAACCTGTCCCTTTAAGGAATCGAAAGAGGAAGGAGATAGGAGACTAACATTTAGAGCGTGGGTGGTAGGGGAAGTCGGTTTACTGATGTGAGGGCAGGTGACCCAAGCGGTGATGGGAAAGGGCATCACTTTATTTAACAAGGAAATAATGTGTTATATCCTGTTCGAGGAAGCATGATTCTCTCTCTCCCCCCTCTCCCTCACCCTCTCACCCTCTTCCCTTCTCCCTCCCCCTTTCTTCTCCCTCCCCCTTTCTTCTCCCTCCCCCTTTCTTCTCCCTCCCCCTTTCTTCTCCCTCCCCCTTTCTTCTCCCTCCCCCTTTCTTCTCCCTCCCCCTTTCTTCCCCCTCTTTCTTCTTCCCCCTTCTCACCCCTCCCCACTTTCTCCCACTCCCTTTCCCCCCTCTCTTCACCCCGTCTCCCCTACCCCTCTCTGGGACAGTTCAAAGGAGAAGTGTGAGACAAATTATTTTTACACAGAGTGGTGAGTGCCTGAAGTGCCTTCTCAGGGCTGGTGGGGGAGGCAGATATGACAAGGTGTTTAAGAGGCTGTTAGATAGAAACATGAATATGCAGAGAATGTTGGGTTTTGCGTGCACATGGTCCCTACCTCTCTATTCCCTGCTTGTTCATGCATGTCTATCTCAAACACTTGTATCATATCACCCTCCACCTCCACTCTCTGTGTAAAAACAAACTTGCCCCAACAGCTCCTTTAAACGTTCTCCTTCTGACCTTAAACTGGTGTCCTCCAGTGTTTGACATTTCTTAGAACAGCACAGCACAGGCCCTTATAATCTATAATCTGGCAATCTATATAAACCCATTCCACAATCAATCTAATCCTTCCTTCCTGCAGAGCCCATAACTGTCCATCTGCTTATCCAAAAATGCCTCTGTTGTATCTGCCTCGACCTCCACCCCGAGCAGTGTGTCCCAGACACCCACTACTCTCTATTCCCAGATACCCACGACTTTCTGTGCAAAAAGAAACTACCTCTGACATCTCTTCCAAACCGTCCATTCACCTTAAGTGAGTTCAAGAGCCATGAGGTAATGTTACAGCTGTATAAGACCTTAGTTAGACCCCACTTGGAGTACTGTGTTCAGCTCTGGTCACCTTACTACAGGAAGGATGTGGATACTATAGAGAGAGTGCACAGGAGACTTACAAGGATGTTGCCTGGATTGGGGAGCATGTTTTATGCGAATAGGTTGAGTGAAATCGGCCTTTTCTCCTTGGAGCAACGGAGGATGAGAGGTGACCTGACAGAGATATATAAGATGATGAGAGGCATTGATCATGTGGATGGCCAGAGGCTTTTTCCCAGGGCCGAAATGGCTAACACAAGGGGGCATAGTTTTAAGGTGCTTGGAAGTAGGTACAAGGGGGATGTCAGAGGTTTCTCACACAGAGAGTGGTGGGTGCGTGAAATGCACTGCCAGCAACAGTGGTAGAGGCGGATACGATAGGGTCTTTAAAGAGACTTATAGATAGGTACATGGAGCTTAGAAAAATAGGGGGTCTATGCAGTCGAGAAATTCTAGGCAGTTTCAAAAGTTGGTTACATGGTAGGCTCAACATGGTGGGCCGAAGGGTCTGTAATGTGCTGTGGATTTCTATGTTCTATGTTAAGTGGATATCCTCTGGTATTGGCCATTGCTACCTTTGGGAGAAGGCATTGGCTCTCCACTTTTATCTCTGCCTCTCATAATCTCATATGCCTCTATTAAGTTATCTCTCATCCTGTTTTAAGAAAAGTTCTAGTTCACTCAACCTTTCCTCTGAAGACACATCTCGAATCCAGGCAGCATTCTGGTAAATCTCCTCTGCACTCTCTCTAATGCTTCCACATCCTTCCTGTAATGAGGGGACAAGAACTGAATACAATACTCCAAGTGCAGTCTAACCAGAGTTTGATGGAGCTCCAATATTATGTCATAACTTTTGAACTCAGCCCCTTGACTAATGAAAGCCAGCACACCATACACCTTCTTAACCATCCTATCAATTTACACTGCAACTTTAAAGGGCCTATGGTCCCCCTATTTCTCCACACTGCTGCTCTGCCTTGAGTGTACTACTCAAAGTGAATTACTTCACACTCTTCCAGACTGAACAGCAGCTGCCACTTCAACCCGGAGAAGTGTGAGGTGGTACACTTTGGAAGGACAAACTCCAAGGCAGAGTACAAAGTAAATGGCAGGATACTTGGTAGTGTGGAGAAGCAGAGGGATCTGGGGGTACATGTCCACAGATCCCTGAAAGTTGCCTCACAGGTGGATGGGGTAGTTAAGAAAGCTTATGGGGTGTTAGCTTTCATAAATCGAGGGATAGAGTTTAAGAGTCGCGATGTAATGATGCAGCTCTATAAAACTCTGGTTAGGCCACACTTGGAGTACTGTGTCCAGTTCTGGTCGCCTCACTATAGGAAGGATGTGGAAGCATTGGAAAGGGTACAGAGGAGATTTACCAGGATGCTGCCTAGTTTAGAGAGTATGGATTATGATCAGAGATTAAGGGAGCTAGGGCTTTACTCTCTGGAGAGAAGAAGAATGAGAGGAGACATGATAGAGGTATACAAGATATTCAGAGGAGTTAAAAGTGGACAGCCAGCGCCTCTTCCCCAGGACACCACTGCTCAATACGAGAGGACATGGTTTTAAGGTAAGGGGTGGGAAGTTCAAGGGGGATATTAAAGGAAGGTTTTTTACTCAGAGAGTGGTTGGTGCGTGGAATGCACTGCCTGAGTCAGTGGTGGAGGCAGATACAGTAGTGAAGTTTAAGAGATTACTAGACAGGTATATGGAGGAATTTAAGGTGGGGGTTGTATGGGAGGCAGGGTCTGAGGGTCAGCACAATATTGTGGGCCGAAGGGCCTGTACTGTGCTGTACTATTCTATGTTCTGTGTTCTATGTTCTCAGGTCAGCTCTGCATCCTGTCAATATCCCATTGTAACCTACGACAGCCTTTGACACTATCCACAACGCGACCAATGTTCATGTCATCTGCTAACTTACCAACCCACCCTTACGATTCCTCATCTAGGTCATTTATAAAAATCACAAAGAGCAATGGGTACATAACAGATTCCTGTAGCACACCAGTTGTCAGCGACCTCCATCTACTAGGATATGCTCCTTCTACTAGCATCCTCTGCCTTCTAAGGCCAAGCCAGTTCCGAATCCATGGCCACATTTCCCTGGATCCCATGCCTCCCATGGGCTTACCATGTGGAACCTTGTCAAATACCTCACTAAAATCTGTACAGACCACACTCACTGCTCTACCTTCATCAATCTGTTTTGCCACTTACTCAATCAGGCTCATGAGGCACAACCTATCGCTCACAAAGCCATGCTGACTATCTTTAATCAGACTATGCTTCTCCAGATCCTTATTTTGCATCATAAGACTGACTGGTCTATAATTCCCAGGGTTATCCCTATTCCCTTTTTTGAGCAAAGGAATAACATTTGCCACCCTCCACTCATCTGGTACTACGTTTGTAGCCAGCAAGCATGCAAAGATCACCATCAACACCCCGGCAATCTTGCTCCTCATTTCCCATCGCAACTTGGGGTATATCCTGTCTGGCCATGGGGATTTATCTACCCTAATGTGTTTCAAAAGCACCAACACTGTCTCTTTCTTAACCTCAATATTGGCCTGTTCTACACTGCCCTCACATTTGTCACTGGTGAACACTGAAGCAAAGTATTCAATAAGGAACTCCTCTGACTCCAGATACACACTTCCTACGTTATCCCTGATCAGTCCTACCCTCACTCTAGTCATTCTTCTGATCTTCAAGTATGTCTACAATGCCTTGGGCTTTTCCTTACTCCTACTCACCAAGAAGGTCTTCTCATGTCCCATTCTAGCTCTCCTAAGTCACTTCCTAGCTGCCTTGTAACTCTCCAGAGCCCTGTCTGATATTTGCTTCATATACCTTAAGTAAGCTTCTTTCTTCCTCTTGACTTGATGTTCCACATCTCTTGTCAACCAACCATGGTTCCTTCACCCAACCATCGTTTCCCTGCCTCACTGAGACAGACCTACCCAGAACCCTCAGCAAGAGCTTTCTAAACAACCTCCACATTTATGCTGTTCATTTCCCTGAGTATAAGTCTTCTCAATCTATGCTCCCATGTTCCTGCCTCACACCAACATAATTATCCCTACCTCCCCCAAATTAAATACTCCCTATACTATCTGCTTCTGCCCTTGTCCATGGCTATGCTAAAGGTCAGGGAATTGTGGTCGCTATCTCCGAAATGCTGACCCACTGAGAGATCTGTCAGCTGCTCATGTTCATTGTCTAGATCCAGTATGACCTCTATTCTATTTAGCTTGTCCACATACTGTGTCAGGAATCCTTCCTAAAAGATTCTGCCCTATCTAAGCCTCTTGCACTAAGGAGGTGCCAGTCAACATTAAGGAGGTTGATTTCACCGATTACAACAACCCTGTTATTTTTGTACCAGTCCAAAATCTGCCTCCCGATCTGCTCCTCATTGTCCCTGTTGCTATTGGGGTATCTATAGAATATTCCCAACAGAGTGATTGCTTCCTTCCTGTTTCTGACTTCCACCCACACTGACAACCCCCCCACTCCTTTGTGTAGTGGTGATACTATCCCTGATTAGCAATACCACTACCCCCACCTCTTTTACCTCCCTTCCTGTCCAGAATCAGATTTAATATCACCTGCATATGTCATGAAATTTGTTGTTTTGCAGCAGTGAAAGCTACAAATTATAAGTATATATTAAAAAATAATTAAATATGTAGTGCAAATGGGGAGGGGAAATATACTGAGGAAGTGTTCATGAGTTAACTGTCCATTCAGAAAAGTGACGTTGGAGGGGAAGAAGCTGTTCCTGAAATGTTGAGTGTGTGTCTTCAGGCTCCTGTACCTCCTCCTTGATGGTCGCAATGAAAAGAGGGCCTGCCGTGGGTGATGAGAGTCCTTTGACGATGGACACTGCCTTTTAAAAGTGTCCCGGGTGCTGAGGAGGCTTGTGTCCATGATGGAACTGGCTGAGTTTATGACTTTCTACGGTTTTTTCTCTTGCCATGCTACTCAACTGGCTGATCTACCTCGCCCCTGTACGCCTCCTCATCACCACCTGAAATTCTGCTAATAATTATTGTGTCATCCGCAAATTTATAGACGGCTTTCGAGCTGTGCCTAGCCACACGGTCGTGAGTGTAGGAGTAGAGCAGTGGGCTAAGCACATATCCTTGGCGTGCACCAGTGTCGATTATCAGCAGGGAATAGGCGTTGTGTCCAATCCACACAGACTGGTCTCCCAGTGAGGAAGTCAAGGATCCAGTGGCAAAGGGAGGGACAGAGGCCCAGGTTCTGGATCTCTCTGATTAAAACTGAGGGTATGATTGCATTGAGCACTGAGTTGTAGTCAAGAAACAGCCTGATGTGAGTGTTACTGCTGACAAGGTGATCCAAGACCGAGTGGAGAGCCAGTGATATTGCATCCGCTGTAGATCTATTCTGGTGAGAGGTGAACTGAAGGTCCTCGCTTAGACAGGAGTTGATTGTAGCCATGTCCAGCCTCTCAAAGCACTTCATCATAGTAGATGTGAGTGCCACTGTGCAAAAGCCATTGGAGCAGCTCACCCTGCTCTTCCTGGTCACTGGTATGATTGCCACCCTTTCGAAGCAGGTGGGAACCTCTGACTAGCAGTGAGAGATTGACGATGTCCTTCAACATTCCTGCCAGCTGGTTGCCACAGGTTTTCAGAGCCCCACCAGGTACACCATCAGGGCCTGACGCCCCCTCGAGAGCGCCTGTAGTCAGCCTCTGAGATACCTAACACAGGGTTACTGAAAGCTGCAGGGATTCGCATTGATGTCGCTTTACTCTCCCTTTCAAAGCATGCATAAAAGATGTTGGTCTCATCTAGCAGTGGACACCATAGCTATTCACGCTGCTAGGTTTTATTAAGATTTTACCTCCTAATGGCCTGCAAACCCTGCCAGAGCTGATGTGCACCCAATTCCATCTCTAACCTCAATCACAATTGTTTTCTCACTCTTAAGATAGCTTTTCATAGGTGGCGCCTGGACTGCTTGTATAGTTCTGAGTGCCATAGCCCACATGTGGCACAGCCCTCTAAACCTGTCCTGTCCATGTACTTATCATGACAGCTTTTAAATGCGGCTAACATGCCCTCTTTCCCTGTGTGTGCGCGCCCCTCTGTGTGGGGAGTGCACCTTCTTAGCAAGGACGTCAAAGGCGATGGGAGAAAGCAGGAGAATGGGGTCAGAGTGGAAAAGAAATCAGCCAAGTTGAATGGCAGAGCAGACTTGATGGGCCAAATGGCCTAATTCTGTTCCTATGTCTTATGGCATCACCACATCAGTTTAAACCATTTACGTACACTGAGGCTCCTTGACAGCATCTTCCGAACCAACTTCCTCTACCAGCTGGAAGGATAACAGCACCAAAAGCAGGGGGGATCACCCCCTCCCCTGTAAGCGGCCATCTGAGACACACACCTGGAGTATTCTGAAGTTCCTGTTGCCCTACTACAGGGAGGGTGTTGTTACGTACTCCGTAACTGGGTTGCCAAACCAGCAGAAATGGATCATTCAGTTGGAGTCTGGATTACTAGAACTAAGGAAGTTTTATTAAAGAAACAAGCAACACAGTACTCTAATCAAAAGGATGATAAATGCAACAGTTCAGCAATGATAAACACACATACACAGAATTAAGATAACAGGATCAACCAAGCTCTATCGCTGTCTAAGGGTAAATGACCAGTTTCAAAGTGATGCAAAGTTCAGTTCAATTTAGTTCAGTTCAGTTCGCAGTGATCGCTGCCGTGGCGATGGGCAGTGGGCGGAAGGAGAGAGAGAGCAAAACGAATGAGTGTTCAAGGCTTCCACACAGACCCTCGCAGTCAGCTTTCGGGCGAGTCCTTTGTGATGTCATCTGAGGTCACCGACCGTGACCCCTCCGTTTCCAGATACGATCGTTTCCCTGCGGTGAACCTGGCACCCAGGCAAGGGTGGACACACACCAGGTTCCCGCCAATCGTGCCTTTCCACCCTGTGCGTCTATGGCCCGGTACTTCCCACTGACTTGTGAGAGACGCACCGCTTCCAGGGTCTCGTTACCTCGGGTGTCGTGTGTGTCCTGCCTTAGCGAACCTGTCCCTTTTTATCCCCCTGCTGGGGTATCGCCTGTCCATCACTTCAAACAGTTCAGGGTTCAAAGGGGGAGCCGATCTTGACAGCTCTCCTTCCCCTTCATTAACATCTCCAAATGCTGCTCCATTGTTTTCCTTATCTCTCTCTCTCCTGAAGACAGGTGGCAGACCAACTGCTGATCCCACTGTTGCCAGCACAGGACAGCTAACATCTTAATCTATGTGTATTCTTGTCACAGTGTGCAGAAGAGGTTCACCAGGATGGTGAGGAGAAGTGGGACAAGGTTGGGTTGATTTCCATGGAGTGTCAAGAGATTGAGGGGAAACCTAGAGGAAGGTTGAATTGCTAAATTGTTTTATTATTGTACAGTGAAAAACGCACTTCCATATCATCCATACAATCAATTCAGTGCATTAGGTACTACGCAGGGAAAGCAATAACAGAATGCAGAATGAAGTGTTACAATTACATAGAAAGCACAGTTCAGACAGACCATAAGGTAGAAGGCCATGACAAGCTAGATTGTGAGGCCCAGAGTCCATTGTACCATACTAGGAGACTGTTCAATCATCTTATAACAGCAGGGTAGAAGCTGTCATTGAGCCTGGTGGTATGTGCTTTCAGGGTTTTGTATCTTCTGCACAGTGGGAGAGGGGAGAAGAGAGAATGCCTGGGATGGGTGGGGTCTTTGATTATGCTGGCTGCTTTACCAAGGCAGCAAGAGGTACAGAATGGGTCCGTGGAGGGGAGTCTGGTCCCCATAATGTGCTGAGCTGTGTCCGTGCTCACTGCAGTTTCTTGTGGCACGGGCAGAGCAGTTGCCATACCGACCTATTATGTATCTAGATAGGATGCTTTCTATAGAGCATCAGTAAACTTGTTAGGGTCATGCTGAATTTCGTTAACCTCCTAAGGAAGTTGGTAAGCTACCTTGGCCGTGACATCTACACGGTTGGACCAGCACAGGCTGTTGGTAATGTTCACACAACGGAACTTGAAAGTCTCAACTCTCTTGACCTCAACACTGTGTTTGACTCAAGGCTGGTGTTGAGGGAACGGAGAGTGGAACCTCAGGGTATGAGGCAGGGGTTGGGAGAGCAGTCCGGGGAGGGAAAGAGGTTCCAATTTCACCCAGTTTGACCCCTTGCTCCTTTATGCACAGCATCAAAAGAGAGGTCCCAGTCCAACCTTCTCCCCACAGTGAGGGAGCTCCTGGAAGCAAAGAGAAGAAGCAGCAATGGAGGGAGCCCCATGGTGAGTGTCTGGGGTTCAGGTGCAGTGGGTGAAGGCGAGGAGTGAGTGGAAGGTGGGTGGGGGGGACTGTCCACTGGGAGTAAGAGGGCAGAGTTCTGTTTGTTGGAAGCAAAGGCTTCAGGAAGAGGTGGGGCTGTGGAAGAGAGGTCTGTTGTGGGAGATGGTTAGCGGGATGGGCAGGGCCACTGAGTGAAAGAGGCAGAGGTCCAGATGAAAGAAAGGGAGAAGTTTCTCCATGAGGGGCGCGTCTCCAGGTGACCATCTGG
The DNA here is from genome assembly GCF_030028105.1 of Mobula birostris. NCBI lineage: Eukaryota > Metazoa > Chordata > Chondrichthyes > Myliobatiformes > Myliobatidae > Mobula > Mobula birostris. The sequence continues at coordinate 129,391,794 of NC_092377.1, read as the reverse complement.
GAAAGTGGGTGGGCTCTGAATGATGGGTGGAAAGGGAAGACTGGGAAAGGGGCGATGGACAGAAAGGGGCATGTCTCTTAGAGAAAAACATGTGAACTTTTGTAAGGGGTCAGGCTGCAGACAGTTGCAATAACTCATGTTTACTTTAGCAGGCACCATCGAAAGCCTCGTCTCATCAGCAAGGTGAGTGTCAAATATATACAGAGTATTCCTGTAACTCACTCTCTGGGATCTACATAACCCCTTGGACCCTTGGATTAGGTCCCAGAATGTAGCCCACTCCTGTGGAAATATGTTCCATATATAAACCGGCTGAACCCCTGGGTTAGATCCCAGCCTGTAACCCTCTCCCAGTGGACTGTTATTCTATATATAACCCACCCGAACCCCAGCATTAGATCCTAGCCAGTAACCCACTGCTAGGATCTGTTATTAGAACATAGAACAGCGCAGCACAATACAGGCCCTTCACCCATGATGTTGTGCTGACATTTTAAGACCACAAGACAGAGGAGCTGTCTTATAATTTCCTTTCTTTTGCCTCCCTGCCTTAAGGAATGGAGTGACATTTGCCATTTTTCAGTCCTCTGAAACCATTCTAGGATCTAGTGATTCTTGAAAGATCATTACTAATGCCTCCACAATCTCTTCAGCTACCTCTTTCAGAACCCTGGGGTGTAGTCCGTCTGGTCCAGGTGACTTATCTATCTTCAGCCCTTAAAGCTTCTTTTCACTTTTAACCTACTCTAAGATCAACGTAACCCTTCTCTCCCACGTAGACCGGGTGGTGGCGCAGTGAGATCAGCGCCAGACGCCAGAATGGAGGTTCCGGGTTCGAATCCAGTCGCTGAGTACGCTTTCCATCCGTGCCAGGTTTAGCATTGAGCTCGCAACTCGACCTCATAAAATAAAGAAAAATACTGTACTGTGAAATGTCCGTGTGAAGAGTAGCGTGCCACACAGTCTCTCATCCCACGCCTTGTAAGGCATGAAAATGCCCAACACTGGCCTTTAAGGCCTGAGTCAACGTCATCATCATCTCCCACATAGTCCTCCAATTTTCTAACATCCATGTGCCTTTCTAAGAGTCTCTTAAATTTCCCTAATGTGTAAGCCTCTACCATTAACCCTGGCACTACTCTCCATATTTAGAAAAAGATCTGCCTCTGACAACGTTCCTATGTTTTCCCCCAAAAGTCTTCAAAGTATGCCCCCTCGTCTTAGTCATCTCTGCCCTGGGTAAGTCTCTGACTATCCACTCTCCTATCATCTTGTACACCTCTATAACGTTGTCTGTCATCCTCTCTGAAGAGAAAAGCCCTAGCTCACTCAGACTTTCCTCAGCCTCCCCCACATCCTGTGTAGTTAATGTGCTGGTGTTCAGTCACTTGGCATAGGGCTGTTACTGATGGTCTCTCATTATTCCTTTGACAGACAACTTCAGTTTTCCCAACCCGGGGGGAAATCTCGGCCCCGTCTTCCCGGCATACCCCTCTTGGCACGTCGACGCGGCCCAGTCCACGCTGTCGCAAGAAAACTCAGCATGTGTGATGCCTGAGGAGGTTCTCCCCAGAGAGGGGCCGAACCCGGTGGGGGTGTACGATCCCTACGTGTTCACTACACCCGGCAGTGACACTATTGCAGTGTACCAAGAACAGCCGGCTCCTTACACGGTTGGTAGCCCTTCTTCTCTGCAGGGTCTCTGGAGAGGGAGGTGAATGGGTAAGGGGTTAGCTTAGGAGTGGGGCAGGTAGAGACGTTGGCATGCCTTCTTCCTTGTGGTCGTGGAATTTGATATTGGTTTATTCTTTTGTCACATGTATTGAGATACAGTGAAAACCTTGTCTGTTCATACAGATCAGATTATTGCAACAGTGCAGAACAAGGTAAGACAATAACAGAACGCAGAATAAAGTGCAGTGCGGGTAAATGATAGAAGTGCAGGATCATAACAAGGTAGACTGTGAGGTCAAGAATCCAACTTATGATGCAAGGGAGTCTGATAATAGTGGGGTAGAAATTGTCTTTGAGCCTGGTGCTCTCAGGCTTTCGAATTTTCTGCCTGATGGGAGAGAGAATGTTCAGAGTAGGTAAGGTCTTTGATTATGCTGGCTGTTTTACTATGGCAAGGGAAACTGCAGACAGTCCATCGAAGGGGAGGCTGGTTTCCATGATGTGCTGAGCTGTGTCCACAACGCTCTGCAGTTTCCTGCGGCCGCGGGCGGAGCAGTTGCCGTACCAAGCTGTGATACATCCGGCTGGGATGCTTCCTGTGGATCATTGATACATATTGGTGAGGGTCAATGGGGATGTGCCAAATTCCTTTAGCCTCCCGAGGAAGTAGAGGTGTTGGTGAGCTTTCTTAATGATCATGATGGTCATGGGATCTTGCTGTGCACAAGTGAGGTTGTCCTCCTTGTCTGCCCTGAGTAATCAGTGACGTGTCAGTCCTGAGCTTGGGTCAAAAGTTCAGCTTTTCTTTTTCCATCTTTAAATCTTTTTATTAATTATATAATCTTCCACAGCTATAAAATGCAGAAATTCAACAAATTAGTATGTATATAATTAATAAAGCTGAAAAAAAGCATATATGCTAATGAAAAAAAAATTTATAAAAGGAAGAGAAGGAAAAAAAGAGAACCCCAACTAACTAAAAAAAACCCACTAACTATAAAACAAAACAAGAAAAAAAACCCATTAGGAACTAACTCCCGGAGCAATACGTCTTACAATCATTTATATATACACGTTTGTGTAAAAGAAGAAAAAGAAAACAACAACCACCAAATCATATTTATATAACATAAATTTGGAAGGAAACCATGTAAATTGATTCAAATTAAATGATAATATTTAGCAAAAGAGCTCCACCTTCTCTCAAAATCAAATCGGGGATCAAAAGTTCTACTTCTAGTTTTTTCCAAACTAAGACGTAACATTACTTGGGAAAACCATTGAAAAGTTCAAAGTTCAATGTAAATTTATTATCTAATGTTCCTATATCTTACCATATACTGCCTCAAGATTCATTTGCTTGCAGGCATTTACAAGAACAATAAAGAGGGGGTTTCTGAAAAACTATACATAAATAAATACTGACCCACAATCAATGTACAAAAGAAGAGAAAATGTGCAAATACAGAAAATACTGAGAACATGAATGGTAAAGAAGTCCTTGAAATTGAATCTGTAGGTCATGGAATCAGTTCAGATGGTGGTTGATGAAGTTGTCCACACGGGTTCAGGAGACAAGATGATGGCTGTTGGTTCCGGAACCTGGTGGTGTGGGACCCTAATGCCTGAACGAAGAATCTGTTCCATTTCCACAGTCAAAGGCAGATGAGCTGAAGTTTGCAATTCACACTAAAATAGCTGGTTGTCAGGACTTACAGGGGCATCCTGATCAGCTGGGTCAGGTAGCCGAGGAACGACAAGTGGGAGGTGTGAGTGTGAGGTGTTGGGAAAACAGACAAGGGCAGGACTTTCACAGTAGACGGCCGGGCCCCGGGCTTTCACAGTAGATGGCCGGGCCCTGGGGAGTGTTGCAGAACAGAGGAACCTAGGAGTACAAGTATATGGTTCCCTGAAAATGGACTCACAGATGGACAAGGCAGTGCAGAAGGCATTCAGCAGGCTGGCCTTCATCAGTCACAGCAACTGAGTACAGGAGTTCAGACATTATGTTGCAGTTTTACAAGATGTTGGTCAGGCCACACCTGGGATATTGTTTTCAGGTTTAGTCACCCAGCTATAGGAAGGATGTCATTACATTGGAAAGAGAGCAGAGAAGTTTTACAAGAACGTTACCAGGACTCGAGGGATTGAGCTATAGAGGGAGGTTGAGCAAGTTGCAACCTTTTTCCTTGGAGTGTAGGATTTTGTAGAGGTATAAAATCATGAGGGGCAGAGACAGGGTGAATCTGCAGAGACTTCTTCCCCAGGGTTGGAGTATCTAGAACTAGAGGGCACAGGGTTAAAGGTGAGAGGGGGGAGATTGAATAGGAACCTGAGGGGTAGATTCTTCACCCAGAGGGTGGCCCGTTTATAGAACGAGTGATGTGGGTGAGACAGGTACATTAACATTCAGATGACACCTGGACAGGTAAATGAATAGGAAAAGGTTTAGAGCAGGGGTTCCCGACCCTTTTTTACGCAATGGAGCCTTACCATCAACCGATGGGTCCGAGAACCCCAGGTTGGGAACCCCTGGTATAGACGAATATGGGCCAAATGCAGGCAAATGGTTCTAGCTTGGGATGGGAATCCTGGTTGGCATGGACGAGTTGGGCTGCAGGGCCTGTTTCCTTACTGTGTGACTTCACCCACGGGATTGCTGATTCTCTTGAGTTGTCTCTGGAAGATTAGTTAATTAGTTACTGTGTACATTGGATTCCTGGCGATGGGGGAGGGGTGGGGGAGACCTGGGAATTGGTCTTATGTTGGTGATATGGACAAGTATGAAATTATGAGGGGCATAAATGGGGTAAATGCACACAGTCTTGTCACCAGGGTTTGGGGAACCAACAACTAGAGGGCACAGGTTTAAGGTGAGAGAGGGGAGACTTAATAGTTAGTTACCTGAGGAAGGTTTTTCACCCAGAGGATGGTCTGTATATGGAATGAGCTGCCAGAGGAAGTGGTTGAGGCAGATACGTTAACAAAAATTAAATGACGTTTGATGAGGTCCATGGATAGGGAAGGTTTAGCAGCTGAAATATGGGCACAAGATGGGAATCTTGGTAGGCAAGAAAGAGTTGGGTTAAAGGGCTTTTTTCTGTGCTGTATGACTATTGAGGGGAGGGAGGGGTGGGAAGCAGGGTAAGGGGAAGAGAGTGGGTGGGTCCAGGAGGGGAGGCAGAAGGGGAGGCGAATGGGTTGGAAGGGAGGGAGAGAAGGGAAGTAGGGGATGAGGAGAAAGAAAACTGATGGAGGGAAGGATTGGGCAGAGGTAGGAGGGAAGGAGAGGTGGGCAGAGAACAGGGACAGAGGGTTGGAGGGGATGAGAAAGCAAAGTAGGAGGAGGAAAGGGAAGTTAGTGGGGAGGGGAGGATAGAGAGGAAGAAGGAAGGGTAAGAGAGGAATGAGGGTAGGATGGAGTAAGGAGGGAATGGGGAGGGGAGGAGGGAGATGGGGAGGTAGTGGGAGAAGGAAGAGGAAGGGGCAGAGAGTGGGGAGGGAGGGTGGAGGATTAAGAAGGGAAAAAGAGGGAGGAAGGAGGGACAGAGAAAGCACAAGGGAGGGAGAGAGGAGGAGCTGTCCGCTGTAAAGAACCCCTCTCCTCCCCACAGCCCCTGATTCCGGGACCTAACCTGCTACCACTTGAGCCCCCGTGTCCGGTCTTGCCGCATTGGGTGGGATCAGGGGCCTGCGCCCAGCAGGACGACCCTACTCCAGTCCCCTACCTCCCCTCGGGACTGACGGTGGGGCATTCCACCTTTCCACCCCAGCCCCTGGGCGGACCCCAGCTGGAGGAAGCTCGCAGGACGGTCCAGCGGATGCAGGTGTCTGAGCTGCTGCAGCCCGACCACGACGGAGACACGTGAGTGCGTGCTTGCTCGGCTCCAACATGTACGCACCCTCGCGCTTGCTCTCCCCCACACGCGTGCTCTCTCGCTCTAATCCTCACACATACCTCAACCACACTCGTTCGTGCGCACTCTGCCTCTTCTGCATCAGTCCTTGCTCGCTCATGTCACACTCTTGCATGGATTTGCTTTGCACACCCACCCTTCTGCATTGACCTTCGCACACTCAGCTGTCACACTTGTTACTTGTACCTTGTCCCTTGCATACACCATTTTGCACTAATTCTTGCACTCTCAGCTATTGCACCCATTCACGCACATGCCAGCCCTCCACTAATCCTTGTGTACTCAGTTGTTGTGCTTTCTAACTACATCCCCCTCTCCTTGCACACACCTTTCAACACTCATCTGCCATATTCATTCTTACATTCCCTCTCCTTGCACACTGAACCTCCTGTACTGATATGCTCTACTGTCTCGTTTGTTCTTGCACGCTCACTTTTGCACCCTTAGATCTGTCCACCACACTCATTCTCGCACACCTTGGTGATTGCACACTGACTCTTACACTTACCTTTGCAAGCTCATCTGCCACACTCACCTTTGCACACCATGCTCCCTCTACGCTTACCCTCCAACATAAATACCCGGCCCCTCTCACATTCATATGTGCTAATATTTGCACAACCATCTGCCATGCTTAGTTCTTGCGTGCCCTGCCTCTTGCACCACAGCTCTCCATGTCTGCTCAGCTGCCACACACTCTTACACACTCACGCTTATGTGCTATTCATTGCATGTCCGTCTACTCCACACTTGATCTTGCACACCTATAATCTTGTGCACTCACCCTTCCATACTTATCCATGTGTATCCCACTCCTTGCACACTTACCCTTCGATATTTATCCTCACCCACCCATCTGCCACATTCACTCTTGTCCGCCCTGCTCTTTGGATTTCCTGTGTTAATCCTTGCACGTTCATCTGCCACACTCACTATTCTACTCCCTTCCCCTCACACACTTTGCCTTCTGCACTAATCTTTGCACGTGCAGAATGCCTGGCACTCATGTCCGTGCACATCCAGACCCTCGCACCCTCACTCATCCCCACTTATTCTCATATTCTCACTTGCCATACTCACCTTGCACACTTATCCTCCAATACATATCCTTACACACTCATCTGGCACACACAGCTATTTGCCACACTCATCCTGCCCCGTGTTTATCCTTGCATGCACACTCTGCTTTACACTCGCCTCTCCGCCCCAGCAGGCTGATCTTGCTTGCTCGTCTGTCCCCGTACCCCACCTACCCCCTGTCCCTCGTGCACCCCTCGTGCCAGTCTGACTCCCCAACCCCAGTCTTCAGCAACGCCGCCTCCCGTTAACGCGTTCTTCCTGTGGCAGGGTCCTGCACATCTACGCAGCCAAGGGGATGCGGGAGTTTGCTTTTGCCACCGCTGAGAGGGTATGCAGACTCAAGGGCCTGGAGGTGCGGGAGCACAAGGGCAAGGTAAGCAAGACCCCAGCCCGTGGACGTGGCACTCGGCAAGGCCTCCCACACGTAGGTTGGGACTGGCACAGTGGGGCGGCGTGCGAGGGGCAGAGAGACCCATTCCCCTGTGAAGCTCAGTGGGTGTGTGTGGTTGGAGTTTGTAAGAGAAAGGGAGACGGGTATAGAGTGAGAGTGAGAGAGATTGGGAGTGTGTGCATGAGAGAGAGTGATGGGGAGAGACAGAGAGATATAGGGAGAAGGGGGAAAGGCGGAGAGGGAGGGGGGAAAGGGGGAGAGGGAGAGGGGAAGGAGGGGGAGAGAGAGGAGGAGGAAAGGGGAGGGAGACAGACAGACAAAGATGGGAGAGACAGATAGATGGTGGGAGACATTGGGATAGATACAAAGAGAGAGTGTGTGTGTGTGTGTATATATGTCTATATGTATATATATATTTACACACATTCTATTTATACAGTCTCATTATGACCCTGTAGGTTCCCCCCCAGGTACTCCAGGTCCCTCCCACATCCCCAAAAAACGAAGTGCGGGCTGGGTTAATGGACCACTGTGAATCCACCCCCCACCCCGCCCCCCGTGCGAGGCCGAGGGGAGTCATCAGTGGAAAGCTGAAGGGAGGATGAAACAGGATGGGTGTAAATGGGTTGCTGATGGTCAGCATGGATTTGGTGGGCCAAATGGCCTTTTTTGTGTCTGAGTGACCCTTTGTATCTCTATGCTCAGTTTGGCCTGGATGGGGTCACTGATAGGCACAGGAGGCCCAGTGGCTGGTTTGGGTTGTTGAGGAGAGGGTCCTGGGATAGAAATCAGGGGGGACCTTACGGAAGTGTTTCAAATTATGACAGGCATTGATAAAGTGGATGGCCACAGTCTTTTCCCCAGGGCAGGGGAGTCCAAAACTAGGGGACAAAGATTGAGGGCAAGAAAGAAAGGTTTAAAAAGGGACATGAGAGGAAAGCTTTTTTCATCCAGAAAGTGCTGGGTATACAGAACGAGCTGCCAGAGGAAGTGGTTGAGGCAGATACAATAGTATTGTTTACAAAGCACTTGGACAGGAACATACGTGTATGGTGGGGGTGGGGAGGGGCAGGGGTGGAGCTATGAGGGATATGGGCTGAAAAGAGGAATTGGGACTATATGGGTGGGTTGGCATGAATTGTTTGGTTCAAAAGGGCCGTGTCTGTGAGTTGCATTCCCAGTGGCAAATTGCATGATTGACTCTCTCTCTAAATCTCTCTCTCTCTCTCTCTCTCTCTCTCTCTCTCACTTCCTCCCTCTCTCTCCTTCCCAACCTCTATTTCTCGGCCCCTCCATCGACCTCTCTCTCACTCCCCCCACCTATCCCACCATAGACACCACTGCTGGTGGCTGTGACAGCAAACCAGCCCCAGATCGTGTATGACCTGATTGAGCTGGGAGCTGATGTCCGAGCTACAGACCTGAAAGGGCAAACCGTCCTCCATCTCGCCGCCACGGAGGGCTATCCGCAGATTCTGCAGGTAACAAGGAAGCTTTACTCCGTGTCTGACCCCGGGAGTGTGTGATGGGACAGTGTGGAGGGAGCTTCACTCTGAGTCTAACCCCGGGAGTGTGTGATGGGACAGTGTGGAGGGAACGTCACTCTGTGTCTAACCCCGGGAGTGTGTGTTGGGGTGGAGTGGAGGGAGCTTCACTCTGTGTCTGACCCCGGGAGTGTGTGATGGGACGGAATGGAGGGAGCTTCACTCTGTGTCTAACCCCGGGAGTGTGTGATGGGATGGAGTGGAGGGAGATTCACTCTGTGTCTGACCCTGGGAGTGTGTGATGGGACGGAGTGGAGGGAGATTCACTCTGTGTCTGACCTTGAGAGTGTGTGCTGGGAAGATTTCACTAATCTTGCTCTCTCCCACAGGCTGTCCAGTGGACTGGGGTACAAGTTAATATTGAGGCTCGAAACTACGAAGGTAATTTCTAGAAGTGTTATTGTCAACCATTGTCTAATAATTACACACTGATTGTTAATTACATACTATTTCCCTCAGAAGGACTTTTCCCCTTGGGGTATTGTCACATTATGGGATCTTCCTCTGTAGAGTCTGGTAATTGGTTTATACATCAGGGGTTTCCAGAGGTACTTTCCCATTGGCTGAAAGGCTTTGGTCTTGGAATTAGTTTATTGTTGTCACATGTACAGAGGTACAGTGAAAAGTTTGTCTTGCATTCTGTTCATACAGATCAGATCAGTACACATTGAGTCAGTACAAGGTAAAACAATAACAGAATGCAATAAAGTTAAAAGGTGACCATAAAAGTGCAGTGCAGGTGATCTTTAATGTACATGATCATAATGAGGTTGATTGTAAGGCCAAGAGTCCATCTTATCACACAAGGTCTGATCAATAATCTTATGACAGTGGGGCAGAAGCTGTCCTTGTGCCTGGTGGTTTCTGCTTTCGGGCTTTTGTATCTTCTACCCAATGAGAGGGAGGAGAAGGTGGAATGCCCGGGCTAGGCGGGGTCTTTGATTGTGCTGGCTGCTTTCCCGAGTTAGTGAAAAGTGTAGGCAGTCGATGGAGGGGAGGCTGGTTTCTGTGATGTGCCAAGCTGTGTCTGCAGCTCTAGTCGTTTCTTATGATCACGGGCAGGGCAGTTGTCTTGCCAAGCCATGATGCATTTTCCACGGTGCAGCTGTACCATTGGTGAGGGTCAATGGAGCCGTGCCAAATTTATCAGAAAGTAGAGGCATTGGAGAGCTTTTGCAAACAAGAACATGTGAGTGAGTAAAATGTGAACAACTTGTGGTGTGCATCATGTGCCATGGCAAAATATTATTTCCAGCATTAAAGATTTCCAATAATTTACACAGGGGACCATTTTACCAGAAAGCATTAAGAGAAAGTACTGGGAACATTTACTCAGCAGCTCAGGCAGCAAGTGAAAAGAGACAGAGAGGTTGAAGGTTTCAGGCCGAAGACCTTTTAATCTTGGGATGGGAGTCTGTAACTTCCCCTAAATAGAGTGAGGAGATGGGTTCTGTGTCTGTGATTCCCCCACCCGATAATGGGATAAAAAGTCAAAGTCTGTCCCAAGCCTTGAGGCCCATCAGGCCAGTGCTCATGCTGGTTTCTGTGGCGTGAAGCGACTGAGAGTATGAGACTCCCCTCCACCCACCCACCGCCCAATAGCCAATGTCTAATCCAATTTACTACCTCAAATTGAATGCTGTGTGTGACTTCCCCTACACGGTAACGGGACAGAACCTGTGTCTGCGATCTCCCCCACACAGTGATGGGATGGGGTCTGTTTCTGTGATCTCCCTCTCAGGGCGACGGGACAGAACCTGTGTCTGCAATCTCCCCCACACAATGATAGGACGGAGTCTGTGTCTCCGATTCTCGCACACGGAGACGGGTCAGGGTAAATGTCTGCCATGCTGTGATGTGATGAGATCTGTGTCTGATTCTCCCATACAGTGTCAGGGTGTGGTCTGTGTGAGTCACAGAAAACTACAGCACAGAAACAGGCTCTTTGGCCCACCTAGTCTGTGCCGAACCATTTAAACTGCCTACTCCCATCAACCTGCATTTACAACATAGCCATCCCTACCTTGCCCATTCATGTAAAAAGCCTGCTTGCACTTACCCTATCTATAACTCTCATAATTTTGTACAATTCTATCAAATCTCCCCTCAGTATTCTACATTCTAGGGAATAAAGTTCTAATCTATTCAATCTTTCCTTATAACTCAAGGTCCTCCAGTCCTGGTAACATCCTTGTAAATGTTCTCTGTACTCCTTCAAACTTATTTATATCTTTCCTGCAGGTAGGTGAATAGAACTGAACACAATACTTCAAATTAGGCCTCGCCATCATCTTACAACTTCCACAAAACATCCCTCCCGTGCTCAATACTTCGATTTATGAATGCTAATGTGCCAAAAGCTTTCTTAATGACCCTATCTACCTGTGATGTCACTCTCAATGAATTCCCAGATCCCTTTGTTCTACCACAATCCTCAGTGCCCGACCACCACTGTGCAAGACCTACCCTGGTTGGTCTCCCAAAGTGCAAAACCTCACACTTGTCTGCATTAAATTCCATCTGCCATTTGTTCAGCCCACTTTTCCAGATGATCCAAATCCAGCTGCAAGCTTTGATAGTCTTCATCGCAGTCCACTACATTCTTGGTGTCATCCACAAATATGCTGATCCAGTTAACCACATTATCATCCAGATCACTGATATAGATGGCGAACAACAACAGAGCCAGCACCAATCCCTCTGGCCCACCACTAGTCACAGGCCTCCAGTAAGAAAGACAACCATCTACTAACACTTGCAGGCTTCTCCCACAAAGCCAATGTCTAATCCAATTTACTACCTCACTTTGAATACCAAGCAACTGAATCTGCATCCACTGTGTTGCCTTCAACTGTCCTGATAACTTCATCAAAAACTCTACAAAATTAGTTAGATATGATTTAACACTCAAACAGCCATGCTGACTATCCCTAATCAATTCCTGTCTATCCAAATATTCATAATTCCAGTCTCTTAGAATACTTTCCAATAACCTTCCCACAACTGATGTCAGACTCACTGGCCGATAATTTCCTGGTTTATTCATAGAGCCTTTTTCAAACAACAGAACAATGTTAGCTATCCTCCAATTCTCCAGTACCTCACCTGTCGCTGAGGATGGTTTAAATATCTCTGCTGGGGCCCCGGCAGTTTCTGCACTGTCCTCCCACAGAGTCCACAGGAACACCTTGTCAGGCCGTGGGGATTTGTCCACTCTGATTTGCCTCAAGACAGCAAACACCTCCTCCTCCTCTGTAAATCTGTATAGGGCCCAGGAACTCACTGCTGCTTTGCCTCACTTCCATAGACTCTGTGTCCATCTCCTGAGTAAATACACATTGAAAAGAATCCATTTAAGTTCTCCCCGTCTCCTTTGGCTCCACACGTGGATTACCATTCTAATCTTCTAGTGGACCAATTTTGTTCTTTTGCTCTTAACATACTGTGGAAGCCAATAGGGTTCACTTTGCTTGCTCGTGCTTTCTTTTAGCTCTCCTGATTTCCTTCCTAAGTGTTCTCTTGCATTTCTTATACTCCTCAACTACCTCATTTGCTCCTGCCTGCCTGTACCTGCTGTGCAACTCCCTTCTCTAAGCCTGGGCCTCAATATCTCTTAAAAACCAATGTTCCCTAAATCTGTCATCCTTGCCTTTTATTCTGACAGGCACGTACAAGCTTCGTGCTCCCACACTTTTACTTTTGAAGTCCCCCTCCCACTTACCAAGTACACCTTTGCTAGAAAACAGCCTGTCCCAATTCACTCTTACCAGATCCTTTCTGATACCATCAAAATTGGCCATTCTCCAAATTATAATCTCAATTCGAGGACCAGACCTATCTTTTTCCATAATTACCTCGAAACTAATGGCATTATGACCACTAGATGCAAAGTGCTCCCCTAAAAGTCCAAGGGTTCCTAACCTGGGGTTCATGGACCCCTTGCTTAATGATATTGTTCCATGGCTTAAAAAGATTTGGGGATCCCCGCCCTACACAAACCCGTCACCTGGCCTGTCTCATTCCCTTAAAGCATTGCACACTCTCTCACTGGGACTTCTATGTACTGGTGAAGGAAACTTTCCTGAATGCATTTGGCAAACTCTATCCAATCTAATCCTTTTACAGTATGAACGTCCCAGTCAATATGTCAAAGTTAAAATCACCTACTATCACAGCCTTGTGTTTCTTGCAACTGTTTGAAATCTCTCTACAAATTTGTTCCTTTTGGGTGGTCTATAATATAGCCCCATTAAGGTGATCATACTCTTCCTATTCCCCAGTTCTACCCACAAAGCACTGAACAATTTCTCCAGTCTGTCCTGACTGAGCACTGCTGTGGATGTTTTCCGTGAATAGGAACACCACCCCTCCTCCTTTAATCCCCCCCCCACTCTGTCACATTTAAAACAACGGAACCCTGGAATATTGAGCTGCCAGCCGTGCCCCTCCTGCAACCAAGTCTCACTTATGGCTACAATATTATAATTCCCTGTGTTGATCCAAGGCCCGAGCTCATCCACCTTTCCTACAATACTTCTTGCATTATAATACACTCAACTCAGAATATTAGTCCCATCTTGCTCAACCTTTTGCTTCCTGGCTTTGTCTGAGGTCTTAATAACATCTATCTTTACAACCAGTGTAGTATCTGTTCTGGCACTCTGGTTCTTCCCCGCCCCCCCTCTCTTCCCTTGAGGATATGAGTCACCCTCCAGTTAGGTGCAAACTGTCTCTTCTGTACAGGTCCCACCTTCTCAGGAAAAGAGCCCAATGATCCAAAAATATGAAGCCCTCCCTCCTACACCAACTCCTTAGCCATATGTTAAAACTGTATAATCCTATTTCTGGCCTCACTAGCATGTGGCAGAGGTAGCAAACCTGAGATCACAACCCTGGTGATCCTGTACTTTAAAGTAGCACTTAAGTCCCTGAAACTCACATTGCAGAACCTCGTCCCTCTTCAAACCTATGTCACTGGCACTGATGTGGAGATCTGCTACTCACCCTCCCACTTAAGAATGCTGAAAACTCTGTCCATATCCAAGACCCTGGCATCTGGGAGACAACATGTCATCTGGGTATCTCATTCTTGTCCACAGAACCTCCTTTCTGTTTGCTTAACTAATGAATCCCCCACACGGTGACAGGACGGGGTCTGTGTCTGTGATTCTCCGCACACGGTGACAGGACGGGGTCTGTGTCTGTGATTCCCCCACAGAGTGACGGGACGGGGTCTGTGTCTGTGATTCCCCCCACACAGTGACAGGACGGGGTCTGTGTCTGTGATTCCCCCATACGGTGATGGGACGGGGTCTGTGTCTGTGATTCCCCCCGCACAGTGATGGGATGGGATCTGTGTCTGTGATTCCCCCACACGGTGACAGGACGGGGTCTGTGTCTGTGATTTCCCCCACACAGTGACAGGACGGGGTCTGTGTCTGTGATTCCACCATACGGTGATGGGATGGGGTCTGTGTCTGTGATTCCCCCCACATGGTGACGGGATGGGACGGGGTCTGTGTCTGTGATTCCCCACACAGTGACGGGATGGGATCTGTTTCCATGATTTCCAACTATCTTACAGGCTGTTATGAGTGTCCTTAATCTAACGATGTCCTGATATTCCCTAGGGTTTACGCCTCTGCACTGTGCTGTCAAAGCCCACGGCTGCAGCAGCATTAGGAAGGAGTGGGATATCCGGAGGTTCGGAAGGGAGACATGCAGGGGTCTCCAAAACCTTGCTCAGGACATCCTGCAGTGTATCATTCACCTGCTGAATATGGGGGCATCCATCTTCTCCCAGGTATCTGTCACTGGTGGTGCTCCCTCCTCGTCAGCCCTCTCTGGATACATCACTCCATCCTCGCCACCCCTCCCTTGGCATGCCACTCCCTCCATGCCGCCCCTCCCTCAGCATGCCAGCTCCTCTCTCAGCGTGATACCCCCTCCTTGCTGCCCCTCCATCAGCGTGCCAGTCCCTCCCTCAGCGTGCCACACCCTCCGTGCTGCCCCTCCTTCAGCATGACACTCTCTCCTCGCTGCCCCTCCATCAGCGTGCCAGCCCCTCTCTCAGCGTGCCACTCCCTCCGCGCCGCCGCTCCTCAGTGTGACACTCTCTCCTCACTGCCCCTCCATCGGCATGCCAGCCCCTCTCTCAGTGTGACACCCCCTCCTCGCCGCCCCTCCCCCCGGGGTGACACCCCCTCCTCGCCGCCCCTCCCCCCGGGGTGACACCCCCTCCTCGCCGCCCCTCCCCCCGGCGTGACACCCCCTCCTCGCCGCCCCTCCCCCCGGCGTGACACCCCCTCCTCGCCGCCCCTCCCCCCGGCGTGACACCCCCTCCTCGCCGCCCCTCCCCCCGGCGTGACACCCCCTCCTCGCCGCCCCTCCCCCCGGCGTGACACCCCCTCCTCGCCGCCCCTCCCCCCAGTGTGACAACCCCTCCTCGCCGCCCCTCCCCCCGGCATGACACACCCTCCTCACCGCCCCTCCCTCAGCTGACGGTTGTCCCATCCGTTGTGCAGGACGTGAAGAGCAGCATGAGCATCCTCCACCAGGCCGTGCAGGACGGGAACATCTCCCTGGTCCAGTTCATTCTGCAGCTGCCCAACCCTCGGGTCCAGGAATTCGTCAACCTGAAGGTGCCTGGGCCCTTGAGTGTGGGGTGGGGTGGGGCAGGGTGGCGGGAGGCAGTGTGCAGAGGTCAGTGACTGTCTGAGGGTAAACAGGCCCCTCAGCTCTGAACCACGTCCACATTTAATGCCAGTCCTGTGCTTAATTCGTATCCCTGTACACCCTTCCTATCCTTTAAACATTGTAACTGTAGGGTGATAGGGTGGAGATAAGTCCCTACCAAAAGAGGTGAAAGGTGTTCCCTCCTTCCGCTAGCCTGCAGGGAAAGGTGTGGCGCCTGCCTACTCCGATCAGGGTCACGTGAAGCCACGTGAGTGTGTGGTGGATGGTTGTTTGAGCGCCTGGTGATAAAGTCCTGGTTACGCAACCACTGACGCCAGGCAGATCACCTCCAAATACAAAATAATCTGCAGATCATCACTGAAGCGTATTGACAACGGCTGGGGTCACACTGCCCAGAGGAAGGCAATGGCAAAACACTTCTGTAGAAGCACTTACCAAGAACAATCATGGTCGTGAGACCATCATTGCCCACGTCATACAACACGGTACATGAAGATGACGATGAATAGTACCTGCTTTGGCCACTTCCTCTGGCTGCCCGTTCCATGTACAGCCACCCTCTGAGTAAAGTAGTTTCCCCTCAGGTTCCTATTAAATCTCTCCCCTCTCACCTTAAACCTGTGCCCTGTAGTTCTTGGTTCTCTAACCCTGGGGAAAAGACTGAGCACAGTCAACCTATCCATGCCCTTCAAGGTTTTTTACCACCTCTGTAAAATCATTAGTCTCCTACGCACTAAGGAATAATATCCCACCCTTTCTAACCTCTCCCTATATCTCAAGCCCTTGAGTCCTGGCAACATTCCAGTCAATCTCCTCTGTCCTGTTTAATAACATTTTTCCCACAGCAGGGCGACCAAAACTGAACACAATACTCCATGTGCGGCCTCTACAGCTGCAACGTGACCTCCCAACTCCTGTAGTCATGGCCTTGACTAACGAAAGCCAGGACAGTGAAGTGCCTTCTTCACTGCCCCGTCTACCCTCATCTCCACAAATATCTTTTGTATTTCTGGACAGTATCTCTTCCTCTTCAGTGGTTAAAGGTCATGCTCTACCAAGTCAAGCCCATCCCATTGGGGGTCAAGGGTTTTTGCCCTTTTGCAGTGTCAGAGGGTCACATTTCCTGGGTTCAGGGGTCATGCTCTGCCAGGTCAGAGGAGCATGGGTTGAGTCTTTGGAAAGTCAGGGTGTTTGACGGGGTCAAGGGCAACATGCTTTGAGGATGAGGTTCATGCCCTCCTGTGGTCAGATACTGTGATATAAAGGTGATGGTGTGAGGGCAAGGGTTTCACTCAAGTGTTAAAGGTCGGGGCCATGGCCTGTGGCTGCAGGGTCAATGACCATGAACCACATGTTCAAGGGTTGGGAGGGGTCGTACACTGCAGGGTGAGCAGTCAGGTGGTCATGCCCCACAGTCTTGGGAATTCAGGGGTCGTGTCCCACAGGTTCAGCGGTCTGGAGGTTATGCCCTCCATTTTCAAGGTCAAGAGGTCACACCCTGCAGGTTCAAGGTTAGGATGCCATGCCCTGCAGGTTCAGGAGCCAGGGGTCGTGGCCGGAAAGATCCCCCGGTAACGTTGCCTCTTTGTCCACAGGCCCATGGGAACACCGCACTGCACATGGCTGCCGGACTGCATGGAGACCGGAACCAAGAGCAGATCATCCGGCTGCTGCTGGACTGTGGGGCCGATCCCAGCATCCGGAACTTGGAGAATGAGCAGCCGGGTCACCTCCTGCCCAACAGCCCTCATGGCGAGCAGGTGAGGAACTGGGGTCAAGTGCAGGACGATGAGTGTCCTGTCAAATATGGGGTGGTGGGGGGGGGGGTAGCGTACTGAGGCCAAGCCCAGGGGGCTGGGGGCCCTGAGGGTCCTCATATCCCAAGTCCCACAGCTCAACCCAAATCTCCGTCTCATCTGAATCGCCTCCCTCTCTGATGACTCTCCATTGCCTCCGCAGATGAAACATTTGTTGAAGAGAGGCCGCCTTGCCTTGTCGACCAATCACAGAGTCGGATCCTCATAGGACCCATCACAGACCTGGACTATTTTCAGTCCCCGTGTATCCCTCCACTGGATGGAATCCGTGTCACTCCCGTCGGGAGGAAACATCCGTCTCCTTCCCCATTTAGCCCTCAAACCCCTCCCTCCCTCATTCCCTTCCTCTTCTCCTCTTCCTTCACCTACTATGCTCTCTCCCTCCCTGCTTCCTTCCCTCTTTCCCCATTACTCAGCCTCCCCCTCTATTAGCCCTCTCTTTTCCACCCTTCCCTCCCCTCTTACTCTATCTCCCTTTCTTTTCTCTGTCCTCACTTCCACCATCCCTATCCCTTCCTTATCACTTCCCTATCACTCCTTACCCCTCTTTTAATCCTCCCTCTTCCTTTATCCACTTCCACCTCTTCTCTCTCTCCTCCTCTGCCTCGTCCCCCTTTCCCACCGTCCCTCCCTCATCACTCAACTGAAATAATTTATTCTGTTCCCATTTCCTGCTGGAAGAAGGTGCAGAGAGACAACCCATGGCTGACCCCACCTCCTCGTGTGGGCAGAGTGCGTGGCGAAAGGGTGGTGGTGGGGGGGGGGGTGTTGGTCTCATCTGCCTTCAAACACCCCCACCCCACACAGGGACCTATGTGTAGCAGCACACAGTGACACCTAGTCCGCCCGCAGCCAAATCTTCACGCACTCCACCCCCCACCTCACTGCGATCCCCTCCACACCCTGGAATCTCTGCACCTCCTTCCAGCTGTTTATTTTATCGGCTTTGGAAGCCGCCCTTTTTAATCCACCTCCTAAGAATTGGAGCGGGGGAGAGAGAGAGAGAGACAGAGAAAGGGGCAAGAGAGATTTCTCATGGTCTATCCCCTCTCACTTCCCATCTCCCTCTCCCGTCTTCTGCGCGAAATTGGCTTGGAGCTCCAAGCCAAAAATGTGGACTGTTTTTGTTCTGTTGGGACAGTAAGATTCACTTGGGGGGGGGGGTGGATTGGATAATGGAGATGGTGGGGAGATGAATTGCATCCTAGTCCTCCTGCTCACCCTGAGCCAGGGCTAGGATCTGAGGATTCCCCTCTCTATCCCCTCCTCAATTATTTGATTTCTGTGAAATCTGAATCCTCCCAGTGGGGAGAACTCCATCTTACGCACCCACTGCAGGGCTGCTCTGCGTTTGCCAGTAATCCCTGTGGGGGTGGGTATTGCCAGGCCTGGTGTAGTGTATCATTGCACTGGGTTGTGTGTGAGTGTGAAATAGAGAGAATGTAAACTCCATGGCTCCTTTATTAGGTACACCTTTGTACCTGCTCGTTAATGCAAATATCTGATCAGCCAATCATGTGACGGCAACGCAATGTACACGAGCATGCCGACATGGTCAAGAGGTTCAGTTGTTGTTCAGACCAAACATCAGAATGGGGGAAGAAATGTGATATAAGTGACTGACCGTGAAATGATTACTGGTGCCAGACAGGGTGGTTTGAGTATCTCAGAAACTGCTGATCTCCCGGGATTTTCATGCACAGCAGTCTCTAGAGTTTACAGAGAGTGCTGTGAAAAACGGGAAATAAAACATCCAGTGAGCATCGGTTCTGTGGGTGAAAACACCTTGTTAATGAGAGAGGTCAGGCAAGAATGGTCAGACTGTTTCAAGGTGACAGTAACTCAAATAACCACACGTTACAACAGTGGTGTGCAGAAGAGCATCTCTAAACGTACAACACATTGAACCTTGAAGCAGCAGAAGACCTCACTGGGTTCCACTCCCGTACCTAATAAAGTGGCCACTCAGAGTGGGTGTGTGCATGAGAGAGAGAGAGAATGTGGGTTTTTGCGTGGGTGTCTATGTATGATAGGGTGTGTGCTTGTGCATGAGAGAAAAGCTGTGTGTTTGGAGGAAGAGGTAACGAGAGGCGTATGTTCATGAGGGAGATCTTGTGTGCGTGCGCACACCCTTGTAAGGGACCGCTGTGTATCTGTGACTGAGGGCTGTACATGTGGGAGGCATTGGAAGAGGGGGCAAGGAGGGCTCGCAGTTTTGTGAGACGGTACGTTGTGTTTTGGTACATGGACATCTGCTTGAGGCGTGCACGCATGTGTGTGTGTGAGTGTGTGTGTGTGTAACATCTGAGTGATGTGTCTGTGTCTGAGAGCGCGCGTCTGCACTGTGTGCAGGACTTAGGTTCCACGTGGGCAATTATTGAGCGCACCTGGGGTGGGGAGGGGTGAGTTTTTCCACCTCTACGGCACCAAGATTGGTCTCCACAGCCAACACACAACCCCCCCCCCCGATTTGCCCAGCAACCTTCGTGGAGTGGGTGGGGAAGGGGAGGGTGAGGGTGCTCGCTCCAGACCGTTCCCCTCTCCCACCCTCGCACCCTTATGGCTGAATTATGTGTCTCAAATGCAAGCTTCCCACGTCCGAGTAAAATTCCTCCCCCCCCCCCACGCAGTTCCCACATCTGGGGAGGGGGCTGACAAGTGAACAAGGTGTCCTGAGCCGAGGGGCCTTTGGGAGAAGGTGGAGGGGAGCTTGCACATGGGACAGGGGACAATGCACTTTCGTTGGCCTCTTGCACTTCTGTGTGACCTCTATGAGGTCATCTCCACCTGCGTTTCTTGCTTTAATGTCTGTAAAGCAGTTTATAATCATTTAAATAAATTAATGACTAATCTGCGTGAGTTAGTGTTTCTTCTCTCTGACAGGTGGGTGTGCTCCAGAGGGGTAGTTCACCAGATACCAGGCAAGGAAGGCAAGTGACAGGCCAGGCTGTTAGAAGAAGGGAGTTGCTGATGGGGTCAGCCAGCCCAGTAGCAGGCCTTCCTGCCCAACTGCTCTGTGTCAAGGTCCCCATCCATGCTAGTCCCATCCGCGTCTGACCAAACCTTTCCTGTCCATGTACCTGTCCAAAAATCTTTTGAATGTTGTTAATGTACCTACCTTGACCACTTCCTCTGGTAGCTCATTCCATATACGGACTACCCACTGGGTAAAAAAATTACCCCTCAGATCCTCTTTGACATTAAACCTGGGCCCTCCAATTCTTGATTCGCAACCCTGAGGAAAAGACTGTGTGCATCCACCCTATCTATGTCCTTGTAAGTCCATTCCTCAGACTCCTATGCTTCAATGTGTGTGACCTACCTCTCCCTCTAACTCGGGACCTTATCATCTTCATAAATCTCCTCAGTGGACTTTCTAGCTTCATGGCATCTCTCTTGTAGCAGGGCAACCAAAACTGAACCCAGTTCTCTAAATGCAACCTCACAGACGTCTTTTACAACTGCAAGATAATGTCCCATCTACTACACTCAGTGCCCTGACTGATGAAGGCCAGCATGTCACCGCCTGGTCTTCCTCTGATGGCACGTTCCAGGGACCATGTAGCTGTACTCCTAGGGCCCTCGGTTCTGCAACACTCCAGGGCCTGGGAAAGCCCTGCCCCCATTGGTCTCCCCAAAATGCAAAACCTCACACTTATCCGAATTAAACTCCATTTGCCATTTCTCAGCCCACTTACGCAGCCAGTCAAAATCACTCTGTAAATCCTGATGACCACCTCCACTCTCAATGACACCACCTGGTCTGGTGATGTCTGAAAATTCACGAACCATGCCTTCTACAAAATCTTCAACGTAGATGACAAGCAGCAATGGTCCCAGCACTGAGCTCTGGCAAACACAGCCAGTCACGGGCCTCCAGCGCAAGAAACAAGCAACACCTTCTGCTTCCTACCATTGAACGATTCTGTCTCCAATTCCTCAGCTCCCCCTGGATCCTATGAGATCTGTACTACTGGGATACAGACTGCAGTCAACACGAACCAACCTCTGGAATGGGTGGGATGTGTCAAGAGGGATGGTTGGACATTTGAGGCTTGCATCTGCTGGAAACAATTCTATAGCATGGAAGCAGCCTTCACCAAATCCACCTCACACTTACCCAAATTAAACTCCATCCACAGTTCCTTAGTCCACAACCTAGTGGATCAGGATACCCCTGTAAATACTGGCAGCCAGCTTCACCGTCTACAACACTAGCTATCCACAAGTTCATTAACCATGTCCTGTATATTCACATACAAATCCTTACTTTCGCTACATGTCCCTATCACCTTCTCCCCTCTGATCCCTGAACTTGAGGCTGTGCGTCAGCGACAGGAGTAAGTGATCGGTCCCGCGAGTCCCCGTGCAAAGTGTTTTCTTTGGCTGTTGTTTGACTGGCAAACAAAAGCATTGAAAACACTGGGAGTGGGTTTGGGAAGCGATTTTCCTAGAATCCTTGAAAAAAGGGGTGGCTCTTCAGCACATAAAGGGACTGGGGTGCCCACTTACATTGGGTGCACTCTGGAACTTAAGGGCTGAGGAGCACTCGATCAGTTCACTCTAGAAGATGGGTGCCAGTTTAAGGGGGTGTATTCTAAAGTGTCTGGGGAGGTGTAGTACCTTCAGTGAAGGGGCTTGTGGGGCATGGACCCCTACCATTAACTGAGGGGTCCATGGACCTCAGGGTGGGCATCCCTGCTCTAGAACAAAGGATGGTGGAGCACTTAATTGGTTCATTTCTAGAACAAAAGTGGTAATATTAACTGGTTGTTCTCTAGAATGTGAAGGATGGAAATGTTTAAGAGGGGCAACATGCATTCTTGGCCATTAAAAATAGGAGGAACTTAAATGGGTGCACTCTAAAACATAATGGATGGCAGATCTCTAAATTGGTTCACTCTATAACACTTAGCTGTGTATGTTCTAGAACACACAGAACAGGGAGGTCACTTGAATGGGTAGAACATACAGTACATGGGAGATTTAAGAGAATGCACTGTAGAATATGAGGAATAGTAACAGTTGTGTGCTGGACACAGTATGTACTAAAACATAAAGAACGACGGTGCAGAAATGGCTGTGCTCTAGAACACAAAGGACTGGAAGTTTAAGAGGGTGCATTCTATAGTGTGCTAGAACATAAAGAGCAGGGGAAACATTTGTGGGTGCACTCCAGAGCACAAGAGACTGGGGGAATTTAATAGATGTACTCTAGAACATAATATACTTCTGACACAAACAGGCATGCTCTAACACATGAAGAATGTACACCAACACGTGAAAGCCTGCTTAAGAGGCTTTGGTCTGGAACACAAGGGAAGGGAGACTTAAAATCAGCTTGCTCTAAAATATAAAGAACATGCTTGAGGGGTTATGGCACAGAACTCAAAGAACAGGGAGCCAGATGGAAGGATACGCTCTAGAATCAGGGGCAATTTATGGGTGTGCTTTCAAACCTAATGAACGGGGGTGGAAGGGTCAGTTAAAAGGTGTAATCTGGAATATGAGGAAGTGTGGGGTCGGTTACATGGTGTGAGATAGAATGTAAGCAATAGGGAGTCAGAGAATGTAAGAACAGCGGGTCAGTTACGTGTGAGGATAGTGCAATCTACAATAGGAGCAGGGAGCTAGTTACAAGGTGTGATCTAGAACACAAGGAATGGGGTGGCAGTTTAAACTGTGATCCAGAACGTAAAAGAAGGCAATTCAATCATTGCACTCTAGAACTTGTAGTGGCGTGCAGCTATGACGATAAGTGCTGTGACACACCCAGAATCATGTGCATGGGGTCACAGAGGTGAAGCCGAGAGTCCCGTAAACATTCTCAATCATCAAGCTCTTGTTCTTGCGGATAAACTGGCCTCTGACAGCTCGTGCTTGTTTCTCCGTCACACTTTATTTCCTTGTGCACAAGGAGAACAGTTCAGCCATTGTCACCCAACTATCCTGAAACTCCAGCTGAGAATAGCCAACTGTTGTAGAGACAGGATCCATTCGAAACGGGCCTTGTTGGTCAGGGTGTCAAAAGTTGTGGGGAGAATAGAGTTTAGAAGGATAATAACTCAGCCATGATGGACCAGTGAAGCAGAATTGATGGGCTGAATGGCCTAATTCTGCTCCTATGGCTTATGGAAATAGTGCACTTTCAAATCTCATTATTTGCATATATAGGTACAATCATAATACATATTTCAGGTGCTAATAATGTCTAAGTTAAAGGCCAATAATACCTTCGATTTAGTAAAGTATTGGTCTGCCTGGTGACATTGGTTCTCAGGCTTGATGAGAGAACTGGAGTATGGTTCTCGAGTGCCACGTTCACCTAGGGTGTGTACAATGACTGTCATCTCATCACCTTGACCCGTGCCTCACTGCAACATCCACACGCCCAGAAACAGCTCATCAGACGAGGTCTCCCAGGAGTTCGGGACGATCCACGATTCGGGAGGCGGGAATGTCTCGAACTCGTCCGGCATTTCCCCTCAGCGTTCCCTGTCCAGAGGAGGAGAGGAAGGAAGGAAAAAGGAAGGGAGACCATCAGTGCCACAAACATCATCATGCTGACACAGACACTGTGAGCTGAAGGACCTGTTCCTGTGCCATCCCATTTGATGTTCTGTGTTTTGTGGAAGGTCGGACATGGAGAGAACCGTACAAAACACAGAACAGGCCCTTCAGCCCACAGTGCCTGTGCTATCCCATTTGATGTTCTGTGTTTTTGCGGAAGGTCGGACATGGAGAGAACAGTACAAAACACAGAATGGGCCCTTCGGCCCACAGTGCCTATGCTGAACGCAATGACAAAATAGACCCAATCCCTTCGGCCTGCACATGATCCATACCACTCCATTCCCTGCACGTCCATGCACCTGAGAGCCTCTTCAAAACCTGTACCATATCTGCCTCCAACACCACCCCTGGCAGCGCATTCCAGGCACCCATAGTACTACTCTCGGTTTAAAACACAGTGCCTATAAAAAGCATTCACCCCCCTCCGGAGGCTTTTCATGTTTTACGATATTGAATCACAGTGGACTCAGTTTGGCTTTTTTGTCTCTTTCATGTCGCAGTGAAAACAGATCTCTACAAAATGATCTAAATTAATTGCAAATATAAAACGCAAAGTAAGTGATTGCAATAGTGTTCACCCTCTTCAAGGTGCATTTCATAGATGCACCTTTGGCAGCAATTACAGCTGTGAGTCTGTCAGCTTTGCACATCTGGACACTACAATTTTCCCCCACTCTTCTTTACAAAACTGTTCAGGCGCTGTCAGATTGCATGGGGATCATGAGTGAACAGCCCTTTTCAAGTCCAGCCACAAATTCTCAATTGGATTGAGGTCTGGACTCTGACTTGGCCACTCCAGGACATTAACTTTGTTATTTTTAAGCCATTCTTGTGTAGCTTTGGCTTTATGCTGGGGGTCATTGTCTTGGAAGACAAATCTTCTCCCAAGTTAAAGTTCTCTTGCAGACTTCATCAGGTTTTCCTCCAGGATTTCCCTGTATTTTGCTGCGTTCATTTAACCCTCTATCTTCACAAGCCTTCCAGGGCCTGCTGCAGTGAAGCATCCCCAAAGCATGATGCAGCTTCTATCATACTTCACGGTAGGGATGGTGTGTTTTTGATTATGTGCAGTGCCAAACATAGCATTTAGTTTGATGGCCCAAATAGCTTGATTTTCTTGTATTTACCTCCTGACTTGTGCTTTTCAATAATCTTTCTCAAGGTTTACCAAATCATGGAATGGATGGTCACCAAATACAAGAGATTCTGCAGATGATGGAAATTGAGAGCAATACACACAAAAAAGTCAATATTTCAGGCTGAAAACCTTCATCAGGACAGGAAAGGAAAGGGGAAGGTGTCAGAATTAGAAGGTGGAGGGAGGGAGAGGAGGACAAGCTAGAAAATGATAGGTGAAGCCAGGAGGGTGGGGGAGGGCAGCTGAAATAAGAAGATGAGAAGTGATAGGTGGAAGAGGTAAAGAGCTGTAGAAGAATGAGTCTGATAGGAGAGGAGAGAGGATCATCGGAGAAGGAAAGGAGGGGGTGTACAGGGGGGGGGAGGTGACAGACAGGTGAGGAGAAGAGGTAAGAGGCCAAAGTGGGAAAATGAAGAGGGGAGAGGGAGGTGAAAAATCACCGGAGGTTAGATAAATGGACATTCATGCCTTAAGGTTGGAGGCTACCGAGATAGAATAGGCCTCATTGCGGCAGTCGAGGTGGCCATAGAACAACAAGTCAGAACAGGAATGGGGATTGGATTCAAAATGATTGGCCATCAGGAAATGCCATTTTTTTGTGGATAGAGCGGAGGTGCTGGAGGGTCACAGGATAGGGGAGTCGAAAACTAAAGGGCATGGGTTTAAAGTGACTGAAGGAATATTTAAAGGCGACCCGGGGGTGGGTTTTTCACCCAGAGGGTGGTGGGTGTATGGGTACAATGACCCCTGGACAGCTACACGGACAGGAAAGTTTTATTTATTTATTTACTGTGTGGAATAGGCCCTTCTGGTCCTTTGAGCCACACTGCCCAGCCTAATTTAATCCTAGCCTAATCACGGGACAACTTACAATGACCAATTGACCTAGCAATCCGGATGTCTTTGGACTGCGGGAGAAAAGCAGAGCACCCAGAGGAATCCCACGAGGTCACAGGGGGAACGTACAAACCCCTCACAGGCAGCAGCAGGAAATGAACCCGGGTTGCCGGAACTGCAAAGCGTTACAGGGCTATGGTCTGAGCGCAAGCAAACGGGGACTAGCTCAGATAGGCAACCTGGCCAGCACGGATGAGTTGGGCTGAAGGGCTCTTGATTCCCTATTGTGTGACTCTGTGAGTCCAGGACCCTGGTCTCCAGAGGACAGAATGAACTCACAGGGTAACGCACAGCTTCAACTGAAGTGCCGGGCCAGTGAGGAGCAGGAAACTTGGCTGAAGGTACACTGAAGAAGGCAGGGTCTTCATATACTTCTTCGTAGATCCCCTCATTGGAGAAGAGAGTTGGTGAGGGCCCTGGGAGGGAAACACAGAATGGGTGGGTCAAAAACTAGAGTAAGACACAAGTGTGGGTCAGTGAGAGAGAGTCTGAGAGTGCGGAGAGAGTTTGTGCGCGACAGTGTCATGTGGATGAGACTGTTGAGAAAGTGTCGTGCATGCAGGTGATTGTGGGAGTGTGATTACGAGTGCGTTGTGTGTGTGTGTGTGTGTGTGTGTGTGTGTGTGTGTGTGTGTGTGTGTGTGTGTGTGTGTGTGTGTGAGAGAGAGAGAGAGACAGTTGTGACGGGGTCCTGAATTACCCCTGTGAACTGTGCTCGATTACCCCTATGAACTGTGCTTTTGAAAAGAGAGAGAGAGAGAGATGCTCAACGACAGACACCTTGTTAAAAAGAGAAAGAGAGAGTTATTTAACAATGACATCTTGTTTTTAAGTTAGAGAGAGACGAAGACTGCTTGGAGATGGTGCTATGATTATTCGGCAGGTTGTTGATACTTTCTCCAAGGACATTGCCTGCTTGTACAGTCTTACACAGACAGAGAAGGGAGGAGTTATTTGAAAGACAGTTGGTACTCAGTACAGTGAGATAAATCGAAGGTCAGAGGATAGACCTGCAACACATGATTTTGGACACTGAAGGAGCTTTGATGGGCCCACAGAAAAAGTGGGTTTTGAAGGATCGATCAGGCGGATCAATCAGTGGCTCTCACAGTGTGGACAGGGTGTGACCGGTGGGGAGTTATTCGTGTGTCCCACCCTCGCCTGGGTTGATAGCTCCACCACAGAAGAACGGTCCCCTTTGTTGTGGTCACAGTTGGTGACTTTTAAAGGATTACGGAGGACAACGGGAAGATCGATGGCGTCAGCTCATCTGAAGACTCAGATCTCTCTCTCTGTCCATCACTTCTCAACTCAATACCACGAACTGAACTGAACTTTACTCATTATCATAAGACTATCTATTTACCCCTAGACTTGAAGAAGCTTGGTTTTCATATATATTCCACACTTACTTATATATAATCATTGCTAACCAGTTTGATTTATCTGCATAAATTTTACTGTATTGCATAGTTACTAATAAATATTATTAGTTAATAGTGATACTGGACTCCAAAGTGTTTTCCATTTCTGCTGGTTCTTTAACCTGTCATGGGGTACGTGACACAGTGGCTGTATATGTGATTGTGTGAGCGTGCTTGTGCGTGAGAGGGAGTGTGCACGCGTCTCTGTGTGTGCACATCTATGTGCGTGTGTGTTTTACCTGAATCCCACGTTTCCCTGAACGTGCCTGGATGAGCAATTCCTGGAGGACCGGCTCTGTGATCCCAGTGTCCCAGCTGATTCTGTGGGTCAGAGTCACTTTCCTTAGGTTCTTCATTGTCTGGGACCTGCATCAAACTAGTATTTAACACACCTCCCTCCCTCCCTCCTGCCTTCCTCAGGAACGTGGGCCCCTTCAATAGGCTGTGTGAGGAAGCGACTCCCAGTGTGCCGTCACAGGGAGGGAATCCTAGGCTTCAGATCCATAAGACTATAAAAGATAGGAGCAGAACTAGGCCATTCAGCCCATTCAGTTTTCTCTGCCATTTCATAATGGCTGATCCATTTTGCCTCTCAACCTCATTCTCCTGCCTTCTCCCCGTAACGTTTCCAACCCTGACTAATCACGAACCTATCAACCACTGTTTTAAGTGCACCCAGTGACCTGTCCTCCAAACATCCACAGATTCCATAGATTCACTACCCTCTGGCTGAAAAAAAACCCTCCTCATCTTCATTCTAAATAGACATCCCTCTATTCTGAGGCTGTGCCCTCTGGTCCTGGACCACCCCACCATAGGAAACACCGCCTCCATATCCACTCGATCTAGGCCTTTCAACATTCAATAGGTTACAATCAGATCCCCTGCTGAGTCTTCTGAATTCCCGCAAGTACAGACGCAGAGCCCTCAAGCGCCCATCATATAACAACCCTTTCATTCCTGGAGTCATTCCCGTGAACAGTCTCTGTATCCTCTCCAATGTCAGCACATCTGCTAAGGGGCCCAAAACTGCTCACAATACTCCAAGTGAGGACCCACCAGTGCCTCAGCATCACATCCTTGCTTTTATACTCTAGTCCTCGCAAAATGAACGTGAACGTTGCATTTGCCTTCCTCCCTTAGACTGAACCAGCAAGTTAATACAGAATCCAGCACAAGGGTTTCCAAGTCCCTTTGCACCTCGGATTTTTGAATTTTCTCGCCATTTAGAAAATAGTCTACACTTTTATTCCCTCTATCAAAGTGCATGACCATACACTTCTCAACACCATATTCCTGCAACTTCTTTGCCCATTCTCCCAATCTGTCTATGTCCTTCTGTAGCCTCTCTACTTCCTGAACCCTACCTGCCCCTCCACCTACCTTCATATCATCCACAATCATGGCCACAAAGCCACCAATTCCACCACCCAGATCAATCAATACAAAATTATGAAAGGGATAGATTTACTGGGGACAGCAAACTTGTTTCCACTGATAGGTGAGACTAGAACTAGAGGACATAGAAAACCATAGAACCATAGAAACTACAGCACAGAAACAGGCCTTTTGGCCCTTCTTGGCTGTGCCGAACCATTTTCTGCCTAGTCCCACTGACCTGCACACGGACCATATCCCTCCATACACCTCCCATCCATGTATCTGTCCAATTTATTCTTAAATGTTAAAAAAGAACCCGCATTTACCACCTCGTCTGGCAGCTCATTCCATACTCCCACCACTCTCTGTGTGAAGAAGCCCCCCCTAGTGTTCCCTTTAAACTTTTCCCCCCTCACACTTAACCCATGTCCTCTGGTTTTTTTCTCCCCTTGCCTCAGTGGAAAAAGCTGCTTGCATTCACTCTATCGATACCCATCATAATTTTATATACCTCTATCAAATCTCCCCTCATTCTTCTACACTCCAGGGAATAAAGTCCTAACCTATTCAACCTTTCTCTGTAACTGAGTTTCTCAAGTCCTGGCAACATCCTTGTAAACCTTCTCTACACTCTTTCAACCTTATTTATATCCTTCCCGTAATTTGGTGACCAAACCTGAACACAATACTCCAGATTCGGCCTCACCAATGCCTTAAACAACCTCATCATAACATTCCAGCTCTTATACTCAATACTTTGATTAATAAAGGCCAATGTACCAAAAGCTCTCTTTACAACCCTATCCACCTGTGATGCCACTTTTAGGGAATTTTGTATCTGTATTCCCAGATCCCTCTGTTCCACTGCACTCCTCAGTGCCTTACCATTAACCCTGTATGTTCTACGTTGGTTTGTCCTTCCAACGTGCAATACCTCACACTTGTCTATATTAAACTCCATCTGCCATTTTTCAGCCCATTTTTCCAGCTGGTCCAAGTCCCTCTGCAGGCTCTGAAAACCTTCCTCACTGTCTACTACACCTACATAGCCTCAAGATTCGGGTGAATAGATTTAGGACTGAGATGAGGAGGAACTGCTTTTCCCGGAGAGTGGTGAATCTGTGGAATTCTCTGCCCAGTGAAGCAGTGGAGGCTACCTCAGTAGATATATTGAAAACAAGGTTGAATATAATTTTGCATAGCAGGGGAATTAAAAGTTACGGGGAGAAGGCAGGTAGGTGGAGATGAGTCCATGGTCAGATCAGCCATGAGCTTATTGAATGGTGGAGCAGGCTCGATGGGCCAGATGGCCGACTCCTGCTCCCATTTCTTATGTTCTTCTAACCTACAACGTAAGAAGAAGTGGTCCCACCAGAGATCCTCGTGGAGTAGCTGCAACAGTGAAGGAACAGTGATAGTCAGAAAGGGGGAGTCTGTGGGTGGTGGTGGTCCCCTGCCCACCTCTCCACTGCCTCCATCCTTCTGGACAGAGAAATGTGGGGGGGGGGGGGGGGTCAGGAGGGGCTGGGAGAACAACCATGGCACATTCTGTGGACCGTGCACACACTGCAGACTCTGCGGGCCGGTGGGTAGGGAGCCAATCAAGCGGGCTGCTCTGATCTGCGCAATGTCGAGCCTCAAGGGGTGGGAGAGAGAAGGAATGAAGGGAAATGGGGATAGAGGGTGGGGGGTGGGGGGAGGCGGAGGGGGAGGGGCCAGAGTGGTTCACAGAGATAGGGGCAGAGAAGAGGACATGCAAGTAGGTAGTTCACTTCTACTTCATCCCGACAATCCCACCCCCTGATTCCAGCCATCACCCACACACCGCGGTGGGGGGGGGGGTGCAATTTACAGTGACGGAGGAACCCCCCCAATCCCCACATCGATTTTAGGGAATGTGAGGGGAAACCGGAACATTGGAGAATCACAGGGAGAATGTGGAAAGTCCACAAACACATACACACACTGACCCTCACTGAGGGATATCTGTGTTTCTCTCTCACACATCCGGATTTAGATGGTGGGGTATGAGAAGGGGGTACAGGGGCGAAGTTAATATATGTGGAATAGGAGACATCGAGGCAGATAGACGGAGAGCAGGAAGAAGATATTGTGGATGAACGGGGGAGAGGGGGAGAGAGTGATAGTTGACGAGATGGGTGTATAGAGGACAAGGTGGGAGAGGGGATGGAGGACAGTGAGAGGGTCTGCTTGGGATGGGGGTTATGAAAAGAAAGACAGTGGAGGGGAAGAGGAGCAAAGGAACTCACAGGCGATGGACGCCAGCTGCAGTAGCTTTCGTAAGTGCTGCTTCTGGCAGAGCTGGTGCCGGCAAAGACCACATTCCCCAGAGGCATGTCTGAAATGTCTTCAGCATAGTCATTCATCTCCAGGAGACCCTCACTGGGAATAAACAACACCCATTAACCGACGGAGCAGTGACATAGAGTCACTGACCCATCACACACACCCGGGGTCAGACACAGAGTGAAGCTCCCTCCACACTGTCCCATCACACACTCCCGGGGTCAGACACAGAGTGAAGCTCCCTCCACACTGTCCCATCACACACTCCCGGGGTCAGACACAGAGTGAAGCTCCCTCCACACTGTCCCATCACACACTCCCGGGGTCAGACACAGAGTGAAGCTCCTCCACACTGTATCCCATCACACACTCCCGGGGTCAGACATGGTGTGAAGCTCCCTCCACACCGTCCCATCACTCACTCCTGGGGTCAGACACAGTGTGAAGCTCCCTCCACACTGTATCCCATCACACACTCCCGGGGTCAGACACAGAGTGAAGCTCCCTCCACACTGTCCCATCACACACTCCCGGGGTCAGACACAGAGTGAACCTCCCTCCACACCGTCCCATCACACACTCCCGGGGTCAGACACAGAGTGAAGCTCCCTCCACACTGTCCCATCACCCACACCCGGGGTCAGACACAGAGTGAAGCTCCCTCCACACCGTCCCATCACACACTCCCGGGGTCAGACACAGAGTGAATCTCCCTCCACACTGTTCCATCACACACTCCCAGGCTCAGACACAGAGTGAATCTCCCTCCACACCGTCCCATCACACACTCCCGGGGTCAGACACAGGGCTGGAGGAGACCGTGTACCATATGTACGTGGAGTGTGTGAGGCCGCAGCCCCTTTTCGCGTATTTGCGTGGGCTGCTTCTCGCCTCCTGGTTGCATTTCAGTCCCACCCTAGTCATATATGGTCATCCAGTAAGGAGGGGGGCACAGAGGGATGAGGATGTCCTTGTCAACTTGCTCCTGGGGCTGGCGAAAATTGCCATCCATGGCTCCTGGAAAAGGGTGGCAGGAGGATCTCCCCGGGCGGACTGCCTGGCTATGTTTAGAGGGTATGTTCGTGTCCGGGTGAACATTGAAAAGGAATACGCACAGTCCACGGTGACCGTAGAGGTGTTCCGGGACCGTTGGGCTCCGCGGGGTGTAAATGCCATCATTGATGAGGATGGCAATATATTGGTTTAACATGTATTGGGTCTGTTTGTAGTGTAGTAAATGTGTTAGTCACTGGTTTTGTACATATTGTATAGCACTGACATTTGTAATAAAGAATTTGTTTTAAAAAAAAAAGGGGTCAGACACAGAGTGAAGCTCCCTCCACACTGTCCCATCACCCACACCCGGGGTCAAACACAGAGTGAAGCTCCCTCCTCACCGTCCCATCATACACTCCTGGACTCAGACACAGAGTGAAGCTCCCTCTACACCGTCCCATCACACACTCCCGGGGTCAGACACAGAGTGAAGCTCCCTCCTCACCGTCCCATCATACACTCCTGGACTCAGACACAGAGTGAAGCTCCCTCCACACCGTCCCATCACACACTCCCAGGGTCAGGATTTTGGAGACTCACCTTTTTGACTTCCCTGTGTTTGATGCTGTAATGAGAGAGAGAGATTGATCGATGGTGGATTTCTCAGGGGCAGAAATAGGGAGAGTGAGGGAAGGGGGATGGAGAGAAGAGGGAAGAGATGATGGGAGAGGGAAATAGGAAAGAGAGAGAGAGAGTTAGAGGAACACAGAAAATTCAAAGGAGGGAAGGAAGGCTGGAGAGCGAAAGTGGAGTGAGATTAAGATCGGAAAAGAGAGGATTTGAGGGAAGTTGGAAGACGAACAGGAGGAGTGTGAGAGGCAGAGGGCGGGAGGAGTTTGCGAGACATTGAGGAAGTGAAGGAGGAGACAGAGAGAGAGGACTGAGGGTAGTGTGGGCAAGGGAGAAGGGAAAAGTGGAGGGAGGCAGGAGTGTGTGGGGAGGGGTATGGAGGGAGGAGTATTGGAGAGGGGTAGGGAGGGAGGGAGGCAGGAGTTTGGGAGAGGGGTAGGAAGGGAGGGATGTGGACTCCAGATGAGTCCATTTACCTGATTCAGACTCTGTCCTTATTTTCCACAGGATCCAACCCAGAATTCCAATGTTCAGGAGGAACAGAGAAGAAACTAGGATAATCACCAGGATTAGTGTGGGGAGAGGCAGAGTGAGCCAACCTACATGTGTGCATGAGAGGGGGGGGGAGAGAGGGAGAGGGAGAGCGAGAGCGAGAGCGAGAGGGAAGGGGGAGGGGGAGAGAGGGGAGGAGAGGGGGAGTGGGGGAGTCGGAGAGTAGGGGGTGAGGGGAGATTGGGGAGGAGAGGGGGGAGGAGAGGGGGGAGGAGAGGGGGGAGAGGGGGGAGAGGGGGGAGAGGGGGGAGAGGGGGGAGAGGGGGGAGAGGGGGGAGAGGGGGGAGAGGGGGGAGAGGGGGGGAGAGGGGGAGAGAGGGGGAGAGAGGAGAGAGAGGAGAGAGAGGAGAGAGAGGAGAGAGAGGAGAGAGAGGAGAGAGAGGAGAGAGAGGAGAGGGGGGAGGGGGGAGGGGGGAGGGGGGAGGGGGGAGGGGGA